>NW_007252230.1:193105-218484 GCF_000164805.1 Carlito syrichta | reverse complement strand
CCAGTCTGGGCGACAGAGTGAGACTCCAACTCAAAAAAAAAAAAAAAGATCTAACAATTGACCTTCCATGTGAACCAGCAATCCCACTTCTGGGATTATACCCAGGGACACACAAATCACTCTATGACAAAGATAATTGCACACACATGTTTACTGCAGCATTATTCACAATAGCAAAAATATGGAACCAACCATGATGCCCATCAAAAGTGAACTGGATTTTAAAAAGTGGTACCTATACATGATGGAATATTATGCAGTCATAAAGAAGGACAAAGTTATGAACTTCACAGCAACTTGGATAGCCTTAGAGTCTGTAATACTGAGTAATCTATCACAGAAACGAAGAACTGAGTACCACATGTTCTCACTCATAAGTAGACCCTGAACAATTATCATAATACTATAAGAAAGAGATTGGCAGTCATGGGAAACTGATGGGGGGGTGGGAGGGAGGGGCATACTTCATCAATAAGGGTACCTGATCTCAAACCAGGCAAGTGAGGACCAAAGTGAAGCCCAAAGTTTTCCTGTACAATGACCATTTGTATGAATTGTACCTCCACATCTTCAAAATAAAAAAATTTTTGTTTAAATCTTGTAGTAAAATTAAAACAACTTTGGGGGTTTTGTTATCAATATCTTGCTTAACTTATTTATGCAAATGTGTTACCTTACTAGAAGCAGAATCCAAAGACATGAATATAGTAGTTCAGATGATGTCAAGGATTCATATACTCCATGAAAAATACACAGACTATTGCAATACACACACAAAAATTAGCAAGGTATCTAAAGTATATTGGATTTGACAACATGGCACACTCAAGTAAAAAATATTACATGACACTCACTTGTGTGCATGTGTCTGTGTCTCTGTGTGTGTGTGTGTGACTGAGTGTGCATAAAATATTTTATGGGATACATTTGGAATAAATATAGGATTGACTAAGCTAATAGTTAAATGTTAACTATATATTGTCCATTATAAAAACAGATCTAATATTGTTTATGGATGTTGTGTTTATCTAAAACTAATGTTTATTTTACCAGAGGATTCCCATTTTGCTCAGAATAAACTCTTCCAAGGACCATGCAGCTTTATGTATCTGTGTCCTGGTTACCTCTCTATTTCCTTTTTCAACTTTTCCTTTTATTGAGTGAACAAGATTCCTTTTTTCCCCCCCTCATTGTTGCATCAGCTGTATCTTTGTATAAACATTTGTTCCCTCCGATCTCACATGTTTTACTCCTTTGACTGTTGTTTTCGATGAAATTTCACCTTATCAAAAAAAATGTATGGCAGGCTTAATCTTACAAATTTAAGATTGAATGAGATCATTCATTCTTGAGTAGCATTTGCCCACTCTTTCGTGTCAACTGAAAAAGTTAAAATTATAAATTTAGAAAGATATCTTTATTTCTTATAAAAGACTGCAGCCTGCAGGCTGGCCATCCTGACAGGCCGGGAAGTACAATCTTCAGCAGAGATTGAAAACAGGCATTTCAGAGGTATGAGGGTTGGGATGGGAGTTTTAGGCTAAAGGGGCTGGCTAAACATACATATTTAACAGGCTATGAAAGGAATTATGAATATTCCCAAAGTGGGAAGGATGTGTGTGTGCATAATGAGTAGACATGCATGATTCATACATCCCATGTTCACTTTAGAGTGGAGACTTGACATTAGAATGTAGTAAAATTAGGCTTTACATGCCAAAACATGAATAAGGGACACCAAGGCATTCAGTGCACAACCTCTGTAAACCAGCCAGAACCAACCCATGGTTGGTTGTCTGCTGGAGTCCCGATCCAGCTGGGCTCAGGATTTCCCGAAGGAGAAACGGAGTTGGCGTTGAAGGAAACACTCGGACAATTGACTCTGGTGTTAGCAGGACAGATGCCGATTGTTGCCAGTTAACAGTGAACTTTTATATTGTTTGTATAAAGGAAAGGACAAAGAAAATTCCTACAACAGATGTAACCAGTAACTTAATCAATAACCTTGACTGGGATAAGAAACAGAACAGATAGTTTATGTGTGATGTTTTCCACATTATCCTTTAGAAGTTATCGCCATCTTGTGGTCTTTGAAGCTTTCTACTTTCAGTTAATAAGTCTTAAGATAAATTTAAAAGGAGTTTTATTTAAACTAAACGTAATATATCACTTAACCTACAAAGCTTACTTTGATTATTTCTGTTATACAACACTTATTTAATTAAAAAGCCTTAAAAATCACCAAAACAAAATTATAAATCATACCTAGTGAAAGTAGGAATTCAAAGCCTATTAACTTGACCAAAAACAGTGGCGAACATCCAAAAAATAACTATGAAAGTGACTTATTGTGAAAATACACCCACTAATCTTTACTCTGATTTTAACATGCAAAATGAATTAAAACATAATGAAATAAAACTAACACAACTAAAATCATTATGGCTGTATGATTGCTTATGAACTTTTAAACCTAAGTTAATGCATAACATTATAAAACACAGCTAACCAGGCTAAAGCAATATTTCTGAATTTAATCAAGAAGAATATTATTCATCATGTACTCATCTGCTTTCACATATGTGACCTATTTTATTTGTAATTCTTTTTAGAGAAGCCAATTAAGTGTCTCCTATCTACCGTGAGCTCCTCAACCATAATGTTTAATTGGCAACAGTATGGACTACCACTGGGAGGTCAGGGAAGGGGCAATTTTAAGGGGAACTCAGGCAGATTAGTAGCAATTTCTTATAAGTAGCATTTTCTCATAAGTTGTTTTCTGGTTATTATGTTTGAGGCGGTTTATGTGTGACGTGCTTTAGGAGGATGTGCACATTTCTTCACATAGGAGGGGTTTCTCTCAGGGGTCCTGTGATCTTCAAAGTTTCATCATTGCTTTCTCTCATCTTGCAACCTTCTTTCCTAAAGAAAACTTAAAAGAAGCTTTTAATGATGTCATTCAGATTTTTAAGAGTTGCCTCTGTTCCCAGTTAGGTATCACTAAGCTAATTCCACTTATATCAGTTGTATGTCCTAATATTAAATTATAAAAGACTTTAAACATTAAATCATTACCTTAATCCAAACTATTTAATCACATATGCTACTATCTTGAACTCATTCCTATGCTACGATAAACTTACCATAGACCCAAACTATCAAACAACTCAAATGTCCAACTACTATAACTATGTATACTCTAAATAAGTGAACAATGTATGCAAAGAGTAAAAAATTTTTCTTCTTAAATAATAGCTGTAACTCACAACCAGGAAAAAGGTGAACATCTCCGACGTATTTTAGAGTTTAACTAAGATATTTCTTAAGGAGGTCAAACACATTAGTGGGAAAATGGAAGAGTTCACAATAACATTCCTTGGTTTAACATGAATAATGGTACGTAGACATGTCTTCATGCTCGACTGTACAGAATTCTTCGGCCGTATCCACAACTAAAAGCGGAAGACAGAAGGGTCGCAGCTGCCCAGGTTCGCTTTGCAACCCAGGGTCTTCAGCCCTCCTGGTACTTTGTCAACAGTTGGGCCTCCAAGGCTGGCTCCCAACAGTTGTCTCTTACCAGAAGCAAGTTACTGAAATCAGTTTCTGGCGCAATTAAATCTGCAGTCATGGCCAGTGGAGCAGATAGGGTCAGCTAGTCGACATCTGGTGATGGGTAAGCTGCAATTATTTCAGTATTGCTTGTCTTGGGGCCAGTGCTGGTTTAGGGTCTGGAGAAAACAAAGAAAAACTTGTAGCAGACATAACATGATTTATTATTTATGCGTAGAAGTGTATGACTCAACCCTTGCCTGGCAACGGCCTTAGGTCTTGCTTACAATTTGGTACCATAATTGTCACCAAGAGTTCATTCCATTAGTCCTAGATCTCTATTTCAACACCTCCAACACATGGAATCACTAAGAAATGTCCTTATTTCTCTTTTCCAACAGCATATGTCACCCTTTGAGTCGCTTTGTTTATGTTTCGTTCATTTGTTTATTGTCTTCCAAAACCAGAATGAAAGTTCTACAGAAGCAAAACTTTTCTGGCCTTGTTTCTTCCTATACCTTCTGTGCAGCAAGTTTTAAAGTTATCTGTTCAATAAATGAAAGAAAGGGAGGAATAAAGGAAGGATGAAAAAATCGAAGAAAAGAGAATTTTCTCGTAGAAATGATTGTTACCTGCAGATTATGTTGTCTTTTTATCTGGGAGACCACTGAAGACCTTTGGAAAGAAAATGAATTGTCAGATGGAACAATTTGATTGTTTTCTTAGAAAAATCCCACAATTATTTCTACTGAATATTTTCACAGGTGTTGGCCACTTTAAACTTCCTGTTTGTCATCAGGTATTACTTCCAAAGAATATGTTTGATGAGAATTTTTTTTTAGTCCAAAGATCTCTCCAAGTAATGAACTAAGAACCATAAAGATATGGCTTTGTGCGATTGCTTGGTCTTAGTGAAAGTAGAATGCTCTTGGTTAGTGGAAGAATGGAAGGGCTAGGGGGAGAGGATAGCAACATGAGATGATAAGCCAGAAAAAGGAGACATAGTTAGCTTTCCACTTCCTGAACTAGCCCTTCCTCTCATGACCTTGTAACTTTCCCGAGTCTTCATGACGACCCTCTACAGGGATCCAGCCTTTTGCTATTTTTACATTTCTGAAGAACGTGAACAACGTTCATGAACTCTTCTCAGCTGCATCCTGCTCCACTAGCCTCGGAGTTACTCCAAGTAAGGAATAACCTTCTTAACCTTAAAAAAGCATCTTTGTTAAAGGGAATATTCTGATAGGGATCTGTATAATAAGTACATACTATCTTACAAATATGTTCACTCAAATAATTCGACCTGGTGCCTACACAACTTATCATACTTATCAACTTACAATGCTGTGGATCCCTATGGAGAGTTTGAGGTCAGCTTTTTCAGGTGGCTTTTGTTCTATCCTATCATAAAAACAGCATGGAAAGAGCCCTACCTTTTGATTTCCCGAGTGCCACGGCTGAAATCCAACTATCATGTTTAACAAGGTTTACATAATAAAACTAACTTTATTAGTGAGGGTTTTGAAGCCTTGTGAATGTGGAAACTAATTTCACTGCAGAAAGATGTTTTAATGCAGAATATGGGCATTAAGCATCAAGAATACAAGCCCCTAGTCCAAATCCAACCACTGTAAGGACTACACATCTCTGTCAGTGATGATTCTGTCCCGGTCTCAAATTGCAAGGTTACATACCTTCTTTCCCACAGAGGGAGAGCTGTTCCCCCACTCCTTTTAAGGAACTGGGAAATCGAGAGAAAACTGTTTTCCTGAATCAACCTATGAGTTTTAAGAAAGTAATTTTCTCTCTCTAAAAATAAAAAATAAAAGAGACGACAACTTGATGACGGTGGATGGATCTCACTCTCCACTACTCCAACTGCTCCAAGATCTAAAATAGGGTCTTTGCTTTATCATTGCTTACCCACAACTACACTAACAGGTTTTTTCTTTTTTCTTAAACAACAAAATAAATGGGAAAATTTGGTCTTTTAAAAAATTTTAATTATATTTTAGTAATGTTTAAAATTAAGTTTTTTTTTTTCCTGTTTCAAACCAGTCATTTTTCAAAATGTTTTGTTGCGGATTCTCAGTCAGAATACCTCAACGTATAAATTTATTTCCCACGCTTTGCCAGTATTATCATGAGCAAGTGTTACCAGAACTTCCAGAATAGAGGCTGTGTCAAATATATGAATTTCTTGTGAAGGTGAGTACCTCATGAGAAGTTGTGTAGGCACCAGGTCGAATTATTTGAGTAGAATTTTCTGTAAGATAGTATGTACTTATTATACAGAGCCCTATCAGAATCCTCCCTTTAACAAAGATGCGTTTTTAAGATTAAGAAGGATTCCTTCCACACGATCAGAAGAGAGCCAGCGGGATGTGAGCCACCTCAGGGCCACCAGAGTCTTGGGAGTGATGTGTCTACTCAGACTCTGGTGACAACCGAGTGTGTTAAACAAATAAAACGTCTTCAGGAATTCTGTTTGGTGCTTAGAGCGCTGGTCTGCACCATCTCCCACGGCTCACTGTGGTGCGCTGCCCTTCTGAGTCAGTGAAGAAAGGGCAAGAGCTGAAACACTTTGCTTGCTCAAAAACATCGTGACGACCTTTGTGAAGAACACGCGAGTTCATTTGTAATCAGTCCCTGTCTAGCTGCTGACAGTGAGCGCCCTCTGCCTTTTCTGTGGAGGTGAGAAGTGAACACGCATTTTAACAGTTCTCACAACCAGTAATTGGGTTCGACAAAATCGATTCCTTTTTCTGTGTTTTGTTCCTCTTAGTGTAGAAATACGTAACTCATATTCAACTACTTACCAATGACCTCAAAGTATATATATTTCCTTGTAAGATGGACTTTTCTAGACTAGGAAGACCATGTGCTTGGTATACTTTAAATGTTAATGTTTAATTTTAAATTTTTATTTAAGAGGATTACAGCCCTAATCTGTTCATTTTCCTAAAAAAGAAAAAGAATTCCTTAAGGGAAACATTACTTTTAGAGTGTGTGTATTTGGTGGGTGGGGGGATGTTTATATTTAATTATCAAATATTTGTAATTGAATGATTAATTTCATATTGCATTTTACTTATATTCTGTGGAACATGGTACTGCCACATAAAACAAATATTTTTAAAATTATATTAATAGCAACTACATAGTATCGATTTTTATATTCAGTGCATCAATATAGTGGTATATTAAATAGAATGGAATTGTTTGTGTCCTTTATTTACTTTGAAATTGGCTTATACAATTTTAAGATTTGCAAATATTGAAAAAACTGAAATAATAATCTTGTTGAAGCAAAGCAAACTACAGTATGATTAATAATAAATTTTCCATGCTCAATCTGAAACTTGTAAAACAGTACGAAAGTCTAATGTGTAATGCTCATCTTAGCTAAAGGAATAGGTACTGAGAAGGATATTTCTAAGTATTCGGTTCACATGGGAGCAGCTTGGTGTCAGTTAATGCATGAGCCCTGACTTATTTTGAGAAGACAGAAGTGATATAGACCCCAGAGTGCATCATTTTATACCAGACACATGGCAGATATTGAGCTAAAAGATCCGTAGCCTGGAAAAGCAATGACACTTAATAAAAAGCAGTTGGTCCGACCCTCACTGTGTAAAATAAGTTTTGGAAGTGCAAATCACTGTAGAATGCAAGATTATCTTGATGAAAGTAAATCATTTCCTGACAAAGGAAAGCAGCAGAGTCTGTTGAAATAAAAGACTATCAGTTCTATTATATGGGGAGGCCTGAGTTAAAAACTTGGCACTCTAGCAACTACAGAGCCACTAAATTTCACATCTAAATCATAGTGCCTAATGATTAATGATATATTTTAGGCAATAGCTTGCTGTGTTTTTTAAAGTAGTGCTGCTTTGGATTGTCCAAATCTTAAAAACAGTCGAGTCGTTCATAATACATCAGCATCTAATATAAACATATGGTCTATTATTACACACGTGGATACTTTTTTGAAAAATTGTGTTTTTCTATGCCTTAATTACTCACTGATCCCTAATTTATGAACAGAAAAAAGTAGATATACAGAACCGAAAATTTTGGTAATTTTGATTTAGTCAAAGTTTCCCAATTCAAGCTGAAATGAACACAAAGAACTGGACTGTAGGTCCCTCACAATGATGTCTGTCCTATTAGGATATTTTAGCCTAGTTGAAGTGAGGAGTTTTGTAATTCAAGTTATTTGAGTTATTTGCAAATAACAGAAGATAGAAATCGTTTCTTAAGTTACTGTCGCCTTGAACACTAACATGTCTCAGAAGAAACTGTAAATACTAGTCTTAGACATGGTTGAAGTTAAATTAAAATTTGATATTAAGTGTGCATTTTTAAAATAAAATGTGACTTTCTTCTTCACTAGAGGAAACTTCTTCATATTATAGATAGTAATGAGTCAGTTGTGATTGTTGCTCTGGCTTTTTCGGGGAAAACCTATGTTTCTTACTACTGCATGGAGAAAATCCTGAGAGAGAGAGCAATGAGGGAATCGTCATACATGTGGCACCAGCAAAAACATTGTGCCCGTATGACACTATGTGTCTCACAGCAATTTCTAACTATGATTTGAATCCTAGGAAGTCACCATAATATATAGGCTTCAGCGTTACACAACCATGGGTTTGAGTGTACATGTGCTGTGTGGCCTTGGGCCGGTTTCTCGTCTCAGATTCTCCATCTGCAAAATGAGGATAACAGAGCTTACTTGATTGCTCTGAGTATTAAAGGAGATAATGTATGTAAAGCACCTAGACTATCATCTGGGCACAGACGATGATCAAGAAAGGGTGCCATTCAAAGTATTTTTTATTCACTGTATTGTTTGAACTGCTGTGGGTCCCACACTTATTAAAAAGGTAAGACTTGGCACTCTTAAGAATCTCGCTAAAGGAAACCATTCGCTATCTGTGCCAGTTATGCGACTTAAGAGAGCACAGACCGGTTTATGAGAGTAAGAGAGAGGACAAAGCAACTGCCCTTAGTTTTGCCAGCACCGTGGTTAGACAAGTGTTCGGTGGACTAATCTCTGACTTACACAAATGCTATAGGCTTCTTCTTCACAGCAACCTATTTAAAAGAATGTCAAGTGACTCTTGATCAAATCAGAATTTTTCTCTTCATCTAGAAAAGGATTTGCGGGCATTCCTTCCTCCCACTTTCCTTAGAATAATACCTAATTGACAGCCTTAAAGCTGCGGTTGAAGTCAATAAAAATAGGGATTAATCTCTAAATTTAAAACATTTTAATACCTGGAGGAACTCAAGTCACTCTATGAAAAAGATACCTGCACACACATTATTGCACACACATGATTGCAGCATTATTCACAACAGCAAAAACGTGGAACCAACCATGCCGCCCACCGAAAGAGGACTGGATAAAAAAATATGGCACATACACACGATGGAATATTACACAGCCATAAAGACGGACAAAATGATGAACTTCGCAGCAACTTGGAAGGACTTCGAGTCTATCCTACTCAGTGACCTCTCACAGAAACAAAGAACTGAGCACCACATGTTCTCACTCATAAGTGAACCTTGAACAATTATCATAATACATTAAGAAAAGGATTGACAGTAGTGGGAAACTGCCAGGGGTGAAAGGGGACCCACCTCATCAAGGGTACCTGCATAATGAACATTTGTATACCTAACCCTGAATTGTACCCCACATCTTTAAAGTTAAAAAATTAAATAAAATAACATTTTATTTGGGATGCAAGAATGGCAATTTAGGGCACACACACAAACCAGGTGGTCGTTGGTATGTCTGAAGAATAAAAAGAAGATTAGAGGTTTTTATTTTTTTAAAAAAGGAAGAAGAAGGAAATACACATATTGTTTGCTCTTTGAGACCATTCATTGGCACGAGTAAGGTTTTAGGGAGCTGGCACGTTCTGATTGGGGAATGACAAGCAGTGGGTAAAACTATTCTTAGAGTCTCAGCAGGATGGTCGGTAGCTATCAGGTAAACTAGTTTCAGGTTACAGCACCGAGTTTCAGCAGCCAGGTCTGCAGAGAGTTACATTCTCGGCGCAACGTTATATGCACTGAGTACTTTCTCCCCCTGGCCTCTCAGCTCTGATTTAGTTAGGTACGACAAGAAGGACTCAATTCACATGATCAGCTTTCACACTGCACTGAGAGAGAAGATACTCAGAATGCCACGTTGGGAGGAATCACCTCTGTCGTATGATCCAGCTGAGTGACACTGAGTGAGGTTGAGCAACATATCTATCATGTCATAGTCAGTCAGAATTTAATAAAGATGTCATCTAATTTTACCTGAATAAATATACAACTTGATGTGGCGTAAAACTATTTTTTGTTTTGTGTTTGCTTGTCACCAGTTATTACATCAATAAGCACTACGTGATATATTATACATCAAGAAACATTTTCAAATTGAACCAGTGGGACAATTTGGTGCAAAGTATTTCTTTTATTAAGATGTAATTATATTCGTGACCCGCCTGGGTAGCGAGACCTCATCTCTACAATAAATCAAAAAATCAGCCGGACGTGGTAGCGCATGCCTGTAACTCCGGCTACTCGGAAGGCTGAGGCGGAAGGATCGCCGGAGCCCAGCGGGTCGAGGCTGCGGTGGCCGGGAGCGGCCACTGCACTCCAGTCTGGGCGACAGAGTGAGACTCCAACTCAAAAAAAAAAAAGATGTAGTAATATCAAATTTGTATTGTATATCTGTGTGTAAATTGTTTCAGACATCGATTTGCTTTCAACAAGTTTTGCAGTGGTTTTTATAAATACCGAATAGCAGTCTATCATATCTTTTGTGACTTAAGGCTCTTGTTAACCAAGTGGCTGGAACTGTGTGCAGTTTATTTATCAAAGCTCTTCCGAAAGGATTAGTCACATGTGGAGTTTTTACAAGAGATAACCGTCAAGACACCTTGAATTGTCAGGTGTGTCGTAAACATCTACAGACAATGAAAAATAGCACATATTTTGAAACCCCAGTAAGAACTTTAAGGTTTTAATGTGTTGACAAATTAAATTTACAATTGCTCTGACCAATACATTTATATTTGAACAGATTGTGTTTATGATTTTTTCTTTTTTTTTTCTTTTTTTTTGAGTTGGAGTCTCACTCTGTCACCCAGACTGGAGTGCAGTGGCCACTCCCGGCCACCGCAGCCTCGACCTGCTGGGCTTCGGCGATCCTTTCGCCTCAGCCTTCCAAGTAGTTGGAATTACAGGCATGTGCTACCACGCCCAGCTGATTTTTTTTTATTTATTGTAGAGATGAGGTCTCGCTGCCCAGGCGGGTCTCGAACCCGCGGGCTCAGGCAATCCACTCACCTCAGCCTCCCAAAGGCGCGGGATTACAGGCTGAGCCACCGAGCCCAGCATGATCTTTTCATTTAATAATTTGGCCAACTTTCAGATGATTCTACTTCCCACACAATGCAGAATGCTTTACTTTTCTGAAACTTCAACCGAAGAAAGCAACTTCCTCTTTTTTCTTTCTTTTTTCTTTGGGACAGATCTCACTCTGTCACCCAGAATGGAGTGAAGCAGCATGGTCATGGTTCACTGCAGACTCAAACTTCCGTCCTCAAGAGCTCCACCCACATCAGCCTCCCAAGCACCTGGGACTACAGACACATGCCACCACAATCAATTAATTTTTTTCAATTTTTTTGTGACGACAGGATCTTGTTGTGTTGCCCAGGCTGGTCACAAACATTGAGTATTTCTTAATGAAATAAGGTGAACTTCTTCAAATTCATTTTATTTTTACATAAATGAATTGTTGCTTTAACACAAAGATATCAATATGTACATGCTGCATCATAAAATTTCTTAATGTTTAAAAGTTTAAGTTTAAGCTTTTTTAAAAAATCAAGACAATAATTTCTTAATTTTTTTCTTTAACGGATATTGGTACCTCGATGTTTGGAAATACTCTGGCTAGCACCACTTCATCAAATGTGGATAAAACAGATGAGATATGTCATATTTGATGAGGTATGCCACCTTTCATACCCATTGTCCCAAAGAAATAGGGTATCAATTTTTTAAAAAACACACATACTTTATATACTTTAATAAAGTTGGCCTTTATAAGAATAGCTATTAAAATAAATCTCAACTAAGTTTATAGGGAGTAAACTCTGTATGCCGGTGGTAGAAGATAAGTCTGGAAGGAGTTGGAATAAATTCTAGATTTAAAATATGTGATAATAGTAGAGAAAAAAATGTATCCCAGAAATTACTGGACACGCTAATGACTAATTAGTAATAGATTTGTTTTTCTTTGAGTCAAAGCACTTTTATTCCATTGAACAAGTTACCTTTTGAGAGGTACTTTTCTATTTGCTTATCACCAGGTCCATTGTTGGCTACAACTCTCTATTTTGGTTTTTAAAAATGCCTCATACTTTTAGCTAGCGTTAGTTTGATGAATACTACCAGGAAGAAAATAAAAAGCAAGCTATATTAAGCAAACAGACAAACCAACACATAAACTAAGCAGGCTGCAAATTTAAGAATATGCATGCAATTTGAACACTACTTTTTAGTTTTTTTCTAACAAATACATTGAAGGCTATACATTCATCTTAAAGCATTACTTTTAACAGCCCTTGAAACATGACATTTTAAAATTATTTTGTTTAAAATATCTCAATTTTCATCATAATTTATTTTTGGCCAATGAACTGTTTAGAGGTATATCTCTTTGTCTTTTACTCTCCTTCTGTCCTGTGGGGTGTGTGTGTGTGTGTGTGTGTGTGTGCACAAATATGTGTTTGGAGGGAGAGTTGATTATTTGAAGATGAAATTTACATGAAAAGGCAAAAGGATAAAAGTAGCCAAGACACATTTGAGAAGGAAGATCAAGGTGGGCAAACTGGCTCTATAAAGTACAAGGAGCTATTATTTGCCTATGGTAGTCATGACAATGTCTACTGAAACAAGGATAGACATGTAGATAAATGAGCCAGAGAGTCCAGAAACAGAACCACATATAGACATTTTTTGCTTACTACTGTGTGAGAGGCCAGGGGGAAGGCCTATCAGAAGCCCAAATCTCACCTTCACACAATACACTTATGTTAACAAATCCTCACATGTCCCCCAGGACTCTAAAAGAAAAAAGTGGCACTGCAAACGGTACTGAAAAAAAAAATCTGAATTCATATTAAAAACAAATTAAATAAGATCCCTTCCTCAAATCATGCTCAAAAATCAATTCCAGATGGCTTAAAAGCATAGATGTGAAAGGTAAGTGAATAAAACTTTTAAAATATAGTTTGAAGAGAATATCTTCATCACAGTGAGTAGAAAAAGACTTAAACAAGACATAAAAGCAAAAATTACGAAGAGTAAATCAATACATTTGATGATATTAAAGTTAAGTACTTTTATTCATCAAAATATATCATTAATAGAACGAAAAGACAAGCCACTGAGTGGGAGATACTTGTAATTTATAACTGACAAGCACCTCTCATTCTGAATAAAGATTTCCTTTACATTACTAAGAAAACAGCCACTCACACATTTCAATATATCCTTGAAGAGGAAATCAACTGAGATACAAATTAAAATCACAGTGAGACACAACCATCACATCAGTAAAACCTGGAGTTTGACAGGATCAAGCGTAGCGGCGGAAGTGGAGAATGGGAAGGCTCGTGCATTGCTGGTGGGAACCAATTTGGAAGTTTTGACGAAAATCTATGAAGATCATAACACTTCGTGAACAAGGAATGCTACTTCTAGGTGTATATCCTAGGAATAGAAAAACAAGGTTAAAATCTTTAAAAATAAGACCGGATTTAAACCATGTGGATGAGGCTACGTGTACAAAATGCTTATAGCAGCATTGCTAGCGGTAGCATCAAGTAGAAACAACTTAGATGCCCATCGGAGTGGAAATAATAAATAAAAAGTGGTACATGTGCACACTAGAATACACAGAGCAATAAAAATGGACACAACACAGATTCATCTTAAAATCATAGTTTCAGCAAAGGAAGCTAGACACAAAAAGACACATGCTGTGACTGGTCCCAACTGAGGTATCTCCACATGGAGTACAGCAAAGACCATCACTGTGCCAACCACCAGGAGGAGGAGGTCAGACTTCATCCACTGTATCTCGGGCTGCAATTATTACCACTCACCTGAGTCCAGTGAAAACACACAAGTTGAGCAAAGCAAGTTTATTATGCACAGATAGGCAGTGAAGGATGACAGGAACCCAGGATTTCTGGTGAGCTGGTCCCCCAAGGCTCAGAAAAACTGTCGAGGCAGATGTAGTCTCATCTGCACGTGCCCTGTGTTTGCATTGCAGCTTTGGGACCCTGAAAGCAGTTTGCCTCGGGTTTTATTTGGGAGTAGAGGACAGCTGTGCTCACTGAACACTTGTGACAGGATGTCTTGTTCTAGGAAGTGGGAGGACAAGGGTTGGACTCTTCTGGACAAGCCCTAACTGTCTCAGGATGTTGTATTCCAGCACATTCTGCAGTTAGTCTGAGGAATACAAGCAAGAAAGGTGAAAAGCTGGGTCAACCAAGACCATCCAGAGAACTGTCCTTCACACGCTATAAAAATAAAATTACATAGCCTTCCAAACGAGCCCAAAACAACTTATGCTGTTTATTAATACATACACAAAGTATAACAAAAATGAAATCATCATTTTCAAAAAAGCAACATAGTAACTTTCAAAGAAGAGGGCTGTTAAAATTTGGACTTCTGAAGTGCTAGAGACATTTTTGTCTTGATTTATGAGGGTGGATACATAGATGTTTGCTGTATTTCATTAATATGAATCATTGTAATCTAAAATGTATGTTTTATACAATTACCGAATGTTGCATTTCACAACAAAACAAAGGTTAAAAAAGGAATATCAGGATTGACTTAGCTATAAACATTACGTTACTCATATTGCTATACATCAAATGATAATAACTACAACTATTTTAAAGTTTACAATTATTTTTTTCTAAACCATTTCTAGTGATAAAGTCATTTACTCTTCAGAAGATCCATATGAAGTAGGTAATATTATAATGGCTTCTAAATTAAGGCCACTAAATTAGGAATTTAAGACTGCTAAATGTGATAAAGAGAGGTGAACTAAATTTTCCAAATTCCCACAGTTTTAAATGGTGGAGCCAGGGCTAGAACGCAAGCAACCTGCTTCCATTTTCTGTGTGTTAATGCTATGTCACTTGTGGCTGAGATGTACAGCTATGACTGCATGTAAAAAGCTAAGGTTTAATGTCCTCAACATAACGCTGAATAAAAAAGCTGCAAAATTTTATGTCAAACTATTTTTATGATCTTTTGCATCCTGGCTTAAAAAGAGTGAATCTCTTCAGGTTCTCACTTCATTATTGTAAATTCCACACACATCTCTGATCTATCGATTATTCATTGGCACAAAAAAACACACACTCATAAGTGCTCATTAACACTCATAATTACTTAATTTTTACAATTAGTTGAGAATTGTGGAAACACTATTTAAAATTGCCATGTAAAGTTTTTCTCATTTTCATGTATTATTATTAATTGTGCACCACATTTTGGCACACTCATGAGATATGAGTCAGTCCTGTCATTGAATTTGCCTTACAGTCAGGGGACTCTTGGGGTCTCTCCAGATTTCTAACCAGTTTAGAATAAGTGGTCTATCTACATTTGCAGACTGAAACCTGGAGTAGTTAACTTCAAATTATTCCTTTTCATGAACATTTGTATTTTTATTTAGTGATAGAATCAGTGACACTTGAGTACATATTTGTAGAGATTTTTCTTCATCCTTTTTACCTTTTTATGACAATCTCTATATTTTAGCAAATATTTCATTTTGTTCAACTATTTCATTTGTAAATAAGACTCACAAAATATGGCGTTTTTTTCATGTCATTCCTATTTATGTGTTTTTATTACCATGGCAGGTAATAATTTGTATAGTTCAGCTATTATAATGTATGGTAGAGTGAGTCATCTCTAGATATATTATTACTAAAGTCTCAAATCCACCTAAATTCTTCTCAAAAAGATGTTGAATTTTTTTAACCAAATTCATCACTGGGTGAATAAACATTACTGAATGTGAAGAGAGAAAGGAATAATAGGCTCTAGTAGTACAGTCTATTAACATTTGGGAAAAAAAAATTTGTAACTAATTGTATATGGAGTCTCTTCTACTGTATTGACAGGTCCACTATCTTGGTGGAAAAATTGGAGTAGAAGTTTGGGAGCATCTTTTTTTAAATGTTTATTTTAAAGATGTGGGATACAATTCAGGATTAGGTATATAAGTGGTCATCATACAGGTAAAGTTTGGGCCTTCCTTTGGTCCCCACTTTGCCTTCTTTGAGATCAGGTACCCTTATGGATGTCGTGTGACCCTGCTGCCTCCCCCTCACCCCCCTACCCACCAGCAGTATCCCCCCGCTGCCAACTTCATCGGGATCATCTTCTTGTTATGATCCAGCGTCCTTTTTGGCACTTTCTGTGACTATGAGTAATCCGGAATGTCTCCCTGAGTAAGCCTGAGTTTCACATTCGTTATTATCACTATGGACAGGTTCTTCTCTTCGGTCATGGATCATTTAAGATAATCTTAACACAAAACAGCATTTAAAAATCTCTTCAAGTAAGACTTTCTTTTAATTTGGTTCTATTTAACTATAGCCAGAAAGCATTTATTCTCTTCCCTTGACTGGATATAATTATACATACTTAACCTGACTCCTCAAGAATTTTTTGTGAGAGTGAGTTAATTTTCTTGTTAATAGTTTATAAGTAGATTATCAGAGAACAGCACAAAGATCATCTTTTAAATATACTATGCACTGTACTTTCATAGACAAAACACTGAGAAATGTTTTCAGAATGGGTCAATGTGTACAGCAGAAATAGATATAATTGCTCAAGGCATTTCATAAGAAACCCGGAAGTATCAGTTCTTGGTGACTGTTTGAAATTAGCAACTGATTAAACTATGTAAAGATAAACAGTTTTAATACATTCTAAGTTTAAAGATTTTAATTCTCTTAACATCACTTTTTTATTTTAAGAAATCCTGTATATTTGTTTTTCTAGGACAGTAGTATTTTTCTTTCTTTTTATAACTAGACGGCCAATGTTAATTAAAAACTACTGGCAACATGTTGGGAGCACAATGAAAAACCCTGGACCACTGCAAAATGTCTTGAAAGGTTCAAAGAAACAACAAAGAAAAAGTAAAGAAAAGCTATCATACAGAGTTAGACTGGGTATGAATATCTTAACACAGAAGGTAAGCTCAGAATTATTGGGCACACTCTGTGTGCTTATAACATTTCAGGACATTTGATATATGCAAAACAATTTGTTCTTTACTATAACTCTGAAAGTAAAATCCATTTTAGTTTTATCTACAAAGGAAATGAAATAAGTAGGAAACAGCTCTAAGAGGATAAGTAACAAGTAACATACTGACGCTCACACAGCTAATTAATGGTAGATCTAATAAGCTTGAAGATCAAGCTCTTTCCAAAGATTATTTATAATGTGAATTTCCTGTCTAAGTCAGTGTGATGATTTCACTTTGTATTCTGCAGGAAGATATTAAGGGCAGAAACACATCTAGAGGGCAATTTTGAATCTGAAAAAATTATTGCATCAGAAATAACCTATCTTCCCTGTAGTCTGCTTCCATGCTATCATTTTTGTGCCATTACACCCAGGAGTCTCCCTTTCCATGAATTCTCTTGATATTTTGGACAATTCACTGTTCCTCAAAACTTGCCTTTTCTTTTCCATTATTTTTCTGGAGTGATCTTTCATTGTCGCCTGTCCTTTACACTTGGCCATATTCTCTCTGTTCATTATTGGAGGCACAGCTCAAACTTTACCCTGATTTTTTCAGTTAAAGGCCCGTAGTATGACCTACGTTATGGCATTTCCTACCATCTATTGCAATTATTTTTGTATTTACCTTATTGTTCCTGAAAACACTAGACATTTTTGTTTGCTCTCTTTCGGAGTTCAGGCCTCTCTCTGTTGCCCAATCTGGAGTGTGGCAGCATGATCAGGGCTCACTGCAGACTTGACTTAGCTGGGACTACAGGTGCATGCCACCATGCCCGGCTAGGTTTTTCTGGTTGTTTGTTTGTTTGCTTGTTTCTGTAGAGATGAAGTCTCACTATGTTTCCCAGACTGGTCTCGAACTCCTGGGCTCAAGCAATCCTCTCACCTCAGCCTCCCAAAGTGCTGAGATTATAGGCATGAGCCACCACACCTGATCAACACTAGACATTTTAAATAGAACATATGGCTCAAGCCTGTAATCCCAGCAATTTGGGAGGCCAAGGCGAGAGAATTGCCTGAGTTGAGAAGATCGAGACCAGCCTGGGCAACTTGACAAGACCACGTCTCTACAATGTATCAAAAAGTTAGCCAGGCGTAGTAGTGCGCACCTGTAGTTCCAGCCCACTTGGAAGGTAAGGCAGAAGGATTGCCTGAGCCCAGCATGTCAACACTGGGGTGACCGTGATCGAGCCACTGCACTCCAGCCTGGGCAAAGGAGTGAGACCCTGACTCAAAAAAAATAGGACATATATATTTTTTATTCATATCACAATGCCTTATTTTTTATATGCACTCTAAATATTTTACTATTGAATTAATGAATATTACTAAACTTTATACATTTGTGGCTATTTTCTTGAGAATTCTCCAAAGTAGCATTAAATATTTTTTTCTGACTACTTTCCAAGCAAAAGCAACATGTTCTCATATGTGACATTCATGCTTTCCTTTAAAAATATTAAAGTTCCTAAGCCGGGCTCAGTGGCTCAGCCTGTCATCCCGCACCTTTGGGAGGCTGAGGTGAGTGGATTGCCTGAGCCCGCGGGTTCGAGACCCTCCTGGGCAGCGAGACCTCATCTCTACAATAAAAATCAAAAAACCAGTCGGGCGTGGTCGCGCGCGCCTGTAATTCCGGCTACTTGGAAGGCTGAGGCGGAAGGATCGCCGGAGCCCAGCAGTTCGAGGCTGCGGTGGCGGGGAGTGGCCACTGCACTCCGGTCTGGGCGACAGAGTGAGACTCCGACTCAAAAAAAAAAAAAAAAATTAAAGTTCCTAATATGTGCCTGGCCCCGTTCTAGTTCCTAGAGATACAACAAGAAACAAACTCTCTGTTTTTATGGAGCTTAAAGTTTTGTGTGAATGCAGGAATTAAACAAGATGTAGAAGTAAAATAAGTAGCATATCAGGTGATAAGACGTGCTAAGAAAAAAGATGAAACCCTGAAATATTATTAATGATATACGGAATATCAGATTCTTTGATTTTTAAAAATGAACAAGGGGCAAAAGAAGACTCATTCTTTCAGTGACCTGGTCATATTCTTCCCAGAAATAAGGTGAATACATTATAGTAATAGCAGTAGTCATGTCTAATGTTCCTAATTAAACAACTGTATGGCACACCTCGTCAATAAGGGTGCCTGCATAATCAGCATTTGTATACCTAGCCCTGAATTGTACCCCATATCTTTAAAATAAAAAATAAAATAAAATAAAAACAATTGTATGGTTAGAGACCTCCTTATTTAACCCGTGCTCCGTTATGCAAAGGCATGTTTCACGAAAATATATGAAGAAATAAAGTAGATAATCGTGATCAAGCGCTTGGAACTGAAAAACAATGATCAATTACAATCAAAGATCAAGATCAGGAGGAAAAACAAAGCACATGTATGTCCTGTAGGTTGAGTCCTCTTCATTGAGTCCTCTTCAAAGTTTCTTCCCATTGCACAAAACTGGTTCTAGTCTGTTGTTGACACTGAACTCATGCATAGCTCTCCCTAGGCCTGCTTATCATGCAAAATCAGAATCACATCATTGTTTTGAAAGGAAAACAGATCTCACCATCATTTTAATCCTGTATTTACAGTATGCTACCAGAAGCAATACGATGATCTAGAAAAATATGTGTGTTCCTTAAAGGATCAAAACTTCATAATTGAGCACTCTCACCCATGTGTGGCACTTGTGGTCAATCATGTAAGGATAATGCGCCTTGAAAAATGAACAGTATTCAGATTGTTAAAAACCTCTGTATAAAATTAATAATTTCATGTTTTCTAGATAGAGAAGTACGGAGTCCCTTTACACCTTGGATCTTCTCCTCAGGATAGCAGATGACTTTATGATGCTATGGTACACATTTGGCCAGAATGGCCAAGAAAGCAGAGGTGTGTCTATATGTATGCATACACATATACTCCATGCGTAATACACACACACACACACACACACACACACACACACACACGTGCATCTATATGCCCGTGTGAATAGGTTGGTTGATATTTCTAGTCTTTGGGCTACAGCAGTCTGTCAAGAATGAACACAGCAAATTGGCAAATGGTGTTGATTCTGGTATAGATAAAGGCAGCATATCTCACTGTTAAGGGCATAAACTCCAGAACCTCAATCCTCCAGAAATGGTAAAATTAGTTACATTTTCTATTTATTCATCTTTTTGTCTGCCCAAAAGAGATAATAATACCTACTTGGTAGGGTTATTAGAAAGATAAACTAAATTGTTATTCATAAAGAGCTGAGTATAGTACCTTGCCATGGTGAGAACAATATGTATTTTCTTAAAAAAACATTTTAGACCTGATCTCAAACCAGGAGAAGTGGGGACCAAAGTGAGGCCCAAACTTAACCTGTACAATGACCATTTGTATACCTAATCCTGAATTGTACTCCACATCTTTAAAATAAATATTTAAAAAAAACAGATTTTCAGACAACCCCCATGGGTCCCCTCCCACTGTGGGAGATTTTCTGTCTTTTCAATAAATCCTGCTTTCCCAGAAAAAAAAATTCATTTCTTTTAACTCTAAAGTTGCTTACAATATTTTTTAAAAGCACTTATGTGTTGGTAGGTTCTAATGAGAACTGAATAATATGCAGCTCTTACATAGATAATAGAATTATCAGCCTACATGCAATTAACTCTGTAATCGAATCTTGATGCTTGAGAGATGTACCTCATAGTGGTGTCTCTGGAAAACTTTAGAAAGGACGAGGACTCCATCTTCCTTGGTATTTGTGGCTCTTCATTTTCAAGGGGTTGGAACATGAAGCATTCAGCTGCCTCAAAAATAAAGTAATCATGAGGACAGATGCCAAGAAACGTGAAGAGGCATTAAAGAAGGAATTAACTCATTGGATTCAGCTGGACTCAGGCAAAGTAGTTAAGATCATTTAGAATTTTTAAATTGGATATAAAGTGAATCTGACTCATTCAGTTAAATTCTGGAGAATCACTCATAAAGCCCTTCAGGCTTCAGAGACAAAAATCCCATCACCAACCTTTGCTATTCAACCTTCAATTTAGTTAACTGGATGCAGCTGCAGGGAATCATTACTTCGCCTCCACCCTGGACGACCCACACATGCCAATACTACCTCTCTTTTGATTTTACATTTCAAACTATAAGACTCAAGTCAGGCTATTGCTTTTCGTGGAAGGTAGGACTCCCCTGATTTCTGATACTGCCCAGTCATTAACTTGATTTTCTTCTTTAATATTGCCACAGGGAGGACTTTTGGTTTATTTGCTTATTTGAATATGTGAATTCCCAGTTTCTCTCTGTCCCTACCAAACTCAGAGAGAGGAGAAATTTAATCATTATTTAATTTATCTTGATCTAGGATCATTCTTTGACGTGATTTATAATATTGAATAATCTTATCAAGTCTAGATGAGATGTTATCACTTCTTGATCAGCATGTTACTAAGTAATGAAATCAGGACTTTATTTCCCCCCTAGATCCCACTTTTTCAAGCCATACGAGAAAGACCCTACTTTTTCTCTTTAAGACTTAATTGCACATTGATTTGGACAGGCTACCTTGATCTGAAAGTATGAAAACTACCCAATGCCAAGAATTGCGATTATATTATATAGGGGTTTTCAATACTGCTTGCTTATTAAATTCATCTGGGCAGCTTGAACTACTCTCTAGAAATTCTGACTTGGTAGGCCTCCAGTGGCAGGGACACTGGAATTCTAGAGCAATATTCTATATAATTTTAATGTGCAGCAGGGTTGAGAATCTTTGGTTCGCCATTGTATTGTCTGGTACAAAAATAGATGCATAACCTAAGGGAACAGAATAGAGAACCCAGAAATAAAGCTGCTCACCTACAAGCAACTGATCTTTGACAAAACTGACAAATTGTCTGGGCTGTTAACACACTTGAAAACATAGAGCCAACCTAGATCATCTAGATTATTTTACTTAGTCCTTTTGTCTTGCCATCTCCATAAAGGTGGAAAACCTTGTGGTACCAATTAGTTTTATACAATGCCCCCTTCAGCAGCCATGAGTCATATATTTCCTTCCCTTGGAGCTTATCATATGCCTCATAACACCAAGCTGTGCCACTCATGACATGAAGATCCTCTTCTCATCTATTGTGTCTCACTTAATAATTATCATTTGGTCATTAGCATTCTTTTCACCTAAAATTTTAGCTTCAGGCATCTCTTTTTCTTCCTTTTTAAATTTTAGATATTCTGTTAGAAATAGTCACTGTAGGCCAGTGAGAGTGTATAGGATATCAGTTGAATGAATAAATGAATATGTTTATCTCATTTTTACCATTAAATGTTAAGTCTTGCTCTCATATTTACTGTACCCTGTAGTCACCATGTTGATAACCAATATTAGTTTGTGACAATCTCTTTCAACAGACACAATGCCATGGTACTGCACAGACTTGATTGCAATATTGTAGAAAAATGACATTCAAGTTTCCTGAGATTTTAATCTTATGTAAACACATTTAGCATATGATTTTAGATTTAATTCCCCACTTTCCTTTTATATTTGTTACCATAAATATACTATTCAATGCCAATTTGATTTTCAATCTCAAATATCCCCTGACTGTATTACCTTTCTTCACAATCATACCTATTTGGTCATCTACTTTTCATTGATGATAATTTTACTCAGGTGAATCACTTACTGAAGTACCATAAGCCTCAAACTTTTCAGCCCAGAAGTTGAAAAGTGAAGAATGTTTCCCTGTTTTATGGAAAAACTTAAAGAAATGGATAGACTGCCTGCAATATTTTTCATAAGTCATATTTTATGTACTAAATTATACTAAAGTAGAACTTGTATGGATTTGAATACACTTGAAAAGTATAATTAAGGAAGAAGATATCTCTGATTTGTGTTGTTAGAATTTTGAGGAATTTTTAATTTATTCATATTAAAATCATACTATACCAAGTTGAGTGTAGTATGACTAGGACTCTTACAAAATCATACTTCAAAATCTAATTATACAGTTTGGTAGAAGAAATATTTTGAACCATCAGTTACTAGAAAAGTTTTGTGGATCATCAAAGTAATATAAGGTAAAAAGTATATAATGATATTATATGTTTTCTAAAAGAGTCCACTAATACATGCAGGCATGCATGTATATACCATGACCACACACTGAGCATCTGTTCTGCATGTTATCTGCAAAATTTGCTACCTCTAAGCACTTTAGTAGAAAGAAATATCTTAAAGAAGCTTACAGTTTCTTCAAAGCATTTGAAGAAAAGTTAGATAGGGCCTGGTAGCAGCATCAAATAATTAATAACCATGTTTTCATCATATCTAAAAACAATGATTTTTCCCTTTATAGTGTATTTAGCCAGTTTTGCGAGAAATGAGTTCACATTCAGATCATTTAACTTTGCTTCCTGGTGCTGAGCCAAGGAACCTGGGGGATGCAGAAGAGATTTGTAACGTGGCTGCCCTTAAGGAATTCACAATCAGTGGGAGAGATAATATACACTGTCTCAAAACAGGTACAAGAGTATAACCAGTGTGTGCAGAAACATTTACTAAACATTTCAGTGTTCAAGGCATTCCGTAGTGGTATAAGGGATAGGAAAAGATATCTGTCATCTCTGGGATCACAGGAGGGAAAACCAGTAATAATTTACTATTAACTGTAAATCATAGTCTGTCTTGCAAGGATATTTAATATAGCACAAGTTCTAAATAAATATGTGATGAAGACACTACATACTTCAGAGTTTTATGGAAAGAGATAACACAATGGGCTAAGATGGTACTTTTCACAAAAAGCTGAGTCTCAAAGTGTAATAAGCAGAAGAGGGAAAGAACATTGAGCCACGATGTGGCTTATTACTCAATAGCTTATTGAGTGTGGTTTATTACCCATAGCTCAATGAACACATGGCCTGGTCAGTGCTTAACAAAAACAATGGTGGCCACGTGAGTACTTCTATTTAAATTGTGGAATTAAATGTGTAATTTTTTGTTTGTTTGTTTGTTTGTTTGAGTTGGAGTCTCACTCTGTCGCCCAGACCGGAGTGCAGTGGCTGCTGCTGGCCACCGCAGCCTCGACCTGCTGGGCTCCGGCGATCCTTCCACCTCAGCCTTCCAAGTAGCCGGAATTACAGGCATGTGCTACCACGCCCGGCTGATTTTTTGATTTATTGTAGAGATGAGGTCTCGCTGCCCAGGCAGGTCTCGAACCCTCAGGCTCAGGCAATCCACTCACCTCAGTCTTCCAAAGGCGCGGGATTACAGGCTGAGCCACCGAGCCCGGCAAATGTGTAATTTTGAACAAAACCAGACTTTCCTAAAACAAACAAAAATTTGTCAGAAGGGAGAGATTATGAGAAAAATTAGTAGACTGACAGATTATAGAAAGGTAGATGATAGGTAGATAGAAGATAGGTAGGTAGGTAGATAGATAGATAGATAGATAGATAGATAGATAGATAGATAGATAGATGATAGATAGATAAGATGATTGATAATAACCTTGGCTGGAAATTAGGTTAATTCATGCATGCTTTTTTATATGTGTATGCATTCACCCACCCACACATAACCCGTATGTGTATATATAAACTTCAAAGTCAGAAGAAAAATTTGAAGCCAAATTGTGAATTCTTTCAAATGTCTATACAAGAACTTGCATTTTTTCGTGTAATAAATAGGAAACTTTTTGAGTAAATATAAAAAGATTAAGCCAAGTATGATGAAGCACAAAAGTATTCATAGAAATCTCTGCAAAATAAAGTTCCTCACTCAAACTGCATTTCCTAGATGAAAATGAACTCATTAGTAACAATAACAGAAAAGTGCAGGTCTGTTCTGTACAAATAATCAGGAATTTTAATATAGAGATTATCTTTAAATGGTGAAGAAAGGAGTTTTAATTCAGTAAAGAGCCCTTACCTAACCATTTTATCATTTGTCATTTAAAAATGGATTATCTAGCACATTCCGGTCCTGTCTTCCGCTCACAAAAACTCTGATTTGGAAATTGCAAGGGCCAAAATGAACGGAATGAAGAGAAATATATTGCCCAAACTAAAGTTCTTGCGGCCAAACATTTTCTTTAATAATGAGGACAAGTCTAGAGTGATGTAACATGCAATTATCTAATATTCTCACATATTTTTTAACATAGATACAACATTCACTCAGTGGAAATATCAACTTCCCGACTTCTTACTAATTTGAGAAGTAAGCAAAACTCTCATAATCATCCAAATTCTGAAGAATAGAAGAAATATTTGGACAAGAAACTATAGAAAACAATAAAGTTTCCAAAGAGAAAATTTGAAAAAATTTTTTTTTTCTTAGATTGGAAAAAATTGTTTATTTTAAAAGTAAATTGGAGAGAGAAGATTTACATCCCCAAGTTAGGGACGGGGGCCAAAGCTTAAGAAAACATGGCAGCCATAG
>NW_007252230.1:59839-193044 GCF_000164805.1 Carlito syrichta | reverse complement strand
TAAGAAAACATGGTGGCCATAACTCAATGAACACATGGCCTGGCCAGTACTTAACGAAAACAATGGTGGTCACGTGAGTATTTCTACATAAATTGTGGAATTAAATGTGTAATCAAATCTGTAAATGTTCAGGTATATTTATAATTCAAAAGTGGAAGTGACTTTCTCCTTTTTTATGATACATCAAGTTAACTTAATTATCCTCACTTTTGGGGACAAATGCAGGAGAGAACTGTTGAGTATTTTTGTAATAATACAATGTTTAACAATTTCTGCATTTCCTTCCTTTTTCATAAGGGTGCAAATTGTAAGATTGCTTTAAAAATTAAAAATTTGCTGAAAATAGAGTATGCTATGTTTATGTCCATTTATAACAGATAGGCATTAAAACATCAAAAAACTATATAGAGCAAGTTATCAAACATATTTTCCTTTAATATAATACTTTAAAATAAGATTTTAGTATTCTAATATCTTTATTGTCTTTTTTTAGCTTTTTTGTCTTTTTTATTTCAGGGATTTGGGGTGCAATTCACAATTAGGTATCAAGTGATTATTGAACAGGTAAAGTTTGGCTCTACTTTTGGTCGCCTGGTTTGAGATCAGGTGCCCTTACTAATGTTATGTACACCACTCCCTCCCCCCGGCAGTTTCTGGTCACTACCAATCAGTATTATGGTAAATGTTCAGTGTCCACTTATGAACGAGAGCATATGGTACTCAGTTCTTTGTTTCTGTGATAAATCACTGAGTATTATAGATTCTAAATCTATCCAAGTTGCTGCAAAATCCATAATTTTGTTCTTCTCTATGACAGGATAATATTCCATAATATATATGTACCACATTTTTTTATCCAGTCCAATTTCAATGGGCAGCATGGTTGGTTCCATGTTTTTGCTATTTTAAATAGTACTGCAATACACATTCAAGTGCAGGTGTCTTTTTTGCAGAGTGATTTAAGTTCCTCCAGGTATATTCCCAGAAGGGGGATTGCTGGATCATATGGAAAGTCAATTTCTAGTTCTTGTAGGAATAGCCACACTGTTTTCCATAGAGGTTGAACTAGTTGGCATTCTCACCAACAGTGTAGAAGCGTTCCATTTTCTCTGCATCCTCGCCAGCATTTGTTTTTTTGTTGGTGGTGGTGGTGTTCTATTAATGATGGCCATTCTTACTGGAATTAGGTAGTATCTCAATGTGGTCTTGATTTGCATTTTTCTGATGATTAGTGTGGCTGAGTATTTCTTCATGTGTCTGTTGGCTGCTCATGTGTCTTCATTTGAGAAGTTTCTATTCATGTCTTTTGTCCACTTTTTGATTGGGCTGTTTGTTTTTTTTCCTTTCAGCACATTTGAGTTCCTTGGAGATCCTGGATGTTAGGCCTTTGTCAGATATGCAGTTGGCAAAAAAAAAGTCCCCATTCCATGAACTGTCTTCCCGCTCTCTTAATGGTTTCTTTTGTTTTACAAAAACTTTTCAGTTTGATGAAGTCCCACTTGTCTATCTTATCTTTTATGGCATGCGCTTTTGGGGTTTAATCAGGAATTGGTTGCCTATTCCAATTTCTGTAAGGGTGTCTCCTTCATTTTCTAAGGTTCTTAACATCTGGGGTTTTACATTTAGGTGTTTGATCCATTTGGAGTTGATTTTTGTGTATGGTGATAGGTAGGGGTCCTGTTTCATTCTTCTGCACATGGTTAGTCAGTTTTCCCAGCACCATTTAATGAATAGGTTCTCCTTTCCCCATGAATTGTTAGTGGAGGCCTTGTCAAAGATGAGTTGGTTGAGAAATTGAGGTTTTGCCTCCAGAATCTCTATCCTGTTCCATTGGTTTATATACCTGTTCTTGTGCCAATACCAGATTGTTTTGATTATTGTATCCCTATAATAAAGTTCAAAGTATGGAAGTGTGATACCTCACATTTTGTTTCTTTCGCTAAGGATTGTTTTGGCTATTCATGATCATTTATGTTTCCATGTGAATTTCTGTATTGTTGTTTCCAGTTCTGAGAAGAATGGTGTTGGAAATTTAACAGGTATAGCGTTGAATCTAGATTGCCTTTGGTAGGATGAACATCTTAACAATGTTGACTCTTCCAGTCCATGAGCATGTAATGATTTTCCATTTGTTTGTGAAATCTTTGACTTCTCTGAGCTGTGTTTTGTAGTTTTCATTGTAAAGATGTTTCACTTCTCTGGTTAGGAAGATGCCAAGGTATTTTTGTGTGTGTGTGGCTATTGTGAATGGGATTGTGCTTTTTATTTGGTCTTCTGCCTATTTTTTGTTGGTGTATAAGAATACAACAGTCTTTTGCATACTGATTTTGTACCCTGAGACTTTGCCGAAGTCCTTTATCAGTGTATCAGTGCAAGGAGGTTTTGACAGATTCTCTTGGGTTTTTAAGGTATAGGATTATATCATCAGCAAAGAGGGATAACTTGACTTCTTCTTTTCCTATTTGGACACCCCTGATTTTCTTCTCTTGTCTGATTGCTCTAGCTAGGACATCCAATACTATGTTGAACAGAAGGGGTGGGAGTGGGCAGCCTTGTCTTGTTCTGGTTTTCAGGGGAAATGCTTCCAATTTCTGTTCATTTAGCAGTATGTCAACTGTGGGTTTATCATAGATAGCTCTTACGATTTTGAGGTATGTTCCCTCTATGCTTACATGTTCAAGGGTTTTTATCAAGAAGTGATGCTGGATTTTATCAAAAGTTTTTTCTGCATCTAATGATATAATTGTGTGATTCCTATTTTTACATCTGTTGATGTATTTAATTACATTTACGGTCTTGCAGATGTTGAACCAGCCTTGCATCCTGGGGATGAAGCCTACTTGGTCATGTGGATGATTTTTGAGATGTGTTGTTGAATCCGATGTCATTGAGAATTTTTGCACCTATGTCCATCTGGGATATTGACCTGTAATTCTCTTTCTTTGTTGGATCTTTACCCAGTTTCAGTATCTGTGTGATGTTAGCTTCGTAAAATGATTTTGGGAGAGTTCATCTTTCTCGATTGCTTGGAATACTTTCAGTAGGATTGGTATCAGCTGTATCCCCTCCTCCTTGTACATTTTGTAGAAGTCCCCTGGAAAGTCATCTGGTCCAGGGGAATTTTTTGGTACCTTTTTTCTTATGATGGAGTCAATCTTCTGGGTTGTTGTTGGTCTATTTAGAATCTCAATTTCTTCTTGTTTCGACCTTGGGAGGTTTGTGATGTTAGAAAGCCCTCCATCTCCTGTAGATTATCAAGTGTGTTTCCATACAGATGTGCATAGTAATCTCTGAAAATCTTTTGTATTTCTTTGGGGTCATTTGTGACTTGGTCTTTTGAATGTCTGATTGTGTTTATTTGGGCTTTTTCTCTTTTTCTTGGTCATTCTGTCTAGGGTCCATCAATCTTACTTCTCCTTTCAAAGAATGAGCTTTTTTTTTTTTTTTCTATGATATTTTTGTCTTCTAGGTCCCATATTTGGGTTTTTACTTTGGTGATCTAGATTCTTCTGTTGAAGTTAGGGTTTTGGTAGTCTTGCCTTTCCAGCTCCATTAGGTGATTTGTTAAGCTGTCAACTTGTTCTCTTTCTACTCTCTTGATATGTGTTCACAGAGATATAAATTCCCCTCTTAGTACTGATTTCATGGCGTCCAGAGGTTTTAGTAAGATGTTTCTTCATTTTTATTTGCTTCCAGGAGTGTTTTAATTTCTGTGTTGACCCAGGAGTTGTTCAGCATCATACTGTTTAGTGTCCATGTCTTTTGGGGTTTGGGGGAAATTTTGTTGTGGTGATATTTATTTTTATTCCACTGTGGTCTGAGAAGGTATGTGGCAGTATTTCAATCTTATGAAATGTGTTTATGCTTGATTTATGGTCAAAGATGTGTTCAATCTTGAAGTACATGCCATGTGGTGATGAGTAGAATGTACATTCTACAGTTGTTGGGTGGAGTGATCTGGAGATATCTACTAAGTCCATTTGGTCATGCATCAAGTTGAGGTTCCAGATCTCCTTGTTGATTTTTTGCCTTGATGACCTATCTAGGGTTGTTAGTGGGGCATTTAAGTCGCCAGCTATGATAGTGTTAGAGTCAGTATCTTTTTTTAGTTTACTTAGTAGTGGCTTTATAAAAGCTGGTGCTCCTGTGTTAGGTGCATATATGTTTAGGATGGATGTTTCTTGTTGATGGATCAAATCTTTTATCATTATGTAGTGTCCTTTTGTATCTTTTTAAATTTTTGATAACTTAAAAGTTGTTTTGTCTGATATTAAGATCATGACTCCTGCCTTCTTTTGTGGTCCATTCACCTGAAAATTTGTTTTCCATCCTCTAACTTTGAGTTTGCGGGCATCCTTTATAGTGAGATGAGTTCTCTGGAGGCAGCAAATTACTGGGTCAGATGTTTTTATCAGTCTGCCATTCTTGTCTTTTCAGTGATGCATTTAGTCCATTCACATTCAGGTTGATAATTGAAATGTGAGAGTTTGTCCCAAGGCAGTTTTGTTTTGCTTACCTTTTGTGTTCATATATGTGTGTATTTTCATTTTTGCGGGTATGCTGTTTCTGCAACTTTTATGTTTGCTTGTGATCTTGTGAAGTATAAGGTCTTTCTTTTGTTTCTTTTTCTTCTGTGCACAGCACCTTTTTAAGCAACTTCTGTAGAGCTGGTCTCAAAACAGCATATTCTCTTTGGAGTTGGATGTCGGGATGGATTTTAATTCTCCTGAAAAATAGAAAAAGAAAAAATCATGACAAAGCAGAGATAGAACAAAGAAAGACAAATTAGAAGAAGGAAAGAAAAGAGAAAAGCAACTAATGAACAAAGCAACCAAACAAAATAATCAAACAACTAATACTCCTACACACACACACACACACACACACACACACACACACACACACACACACACAATTGCTAAAGAGTTCTCAGCTTTAGTATGTCTCTTTGCTGGTGGGAGCTCCCTCTTGTGATGGGTTTTGCAACCACAGGACTGGTACTGCAGGTTCCCTATTCACTGTTGGAACTTAAGACATTAGAATCTTCACCCCCTGCTGCCTGAAATTGGTAGCCATCACCCTCCCATGTGAAGGAATGGAGCTGAAATACCTTGACACAGTATCTCTCAGGATCTCACCCACTTCCTTCCTCTCCCAGTCTGCCACAGCTCCCAGAGCACCAAGTTCATGGCAGGGGAATGGGGCCTCCTTGTCTCTGCTCTGCCCTCCCAATCTCTTTCACTTATTGCTGGGGGGAGGAAGTCAGTTAGGCACTCACAAGCCTCCTTCTCAGACAGTTCTACTGTCTGAGTCTACCACCAGCTGCTGTTTCAGGGAGGAGGGAGGGTCACCTGGGGTTCCACAACCGCCATTACCCACCAGGGCTTGTGCATTGGGGCAACGTTCCCTGAGTTCACAAAGAACAGCCCCAGTACAACACAGAGAAAACTCCTGATCTCAAGATGCAGTTCTGCTGTTCCACAGAGACTGCCTTGGAGCATTTCTCTGCCCAGGTGTTACAGGGTCTGGTCAGTTTCTCTGCCAGCTGCTGTTTCTGTCACCAATGGGGTAGGTAGTGCCCTCTCCAGCAGTTACCACAGTCTCCAGATCTTGGACAAGTGGCCAGACTCTAGAGCCCAGTCTAGGTTCAGGGTGGCTTCTCCCAACTGTTTCCTGGGACTCTGCCTCAGGCTCCTTCACTGCATTCCCTCTGCAGCCATTGCCGCCAGTATTCAGCCCAGTGCCATGGTGGTGGGGTCGGCAATCACTCCGGCCATTCTTCCTGGGAAAAGCTCTGCTGATTTTAGAAAATGGCACTCAGCTTCTGCACTCCGGGAAGGGATAGGGTTCAAGTAGAGCAGCTGCAGCCCCTGCGGTATCACCAGGAGAGCTCTGGCCACTTGCTCTGGAGTTCCCACTCAGTCAGCCTCTCACACTCCCACTTACACACAGAAGCACGTGCAGAATTGTCCACACAATCACTCACACACACAGGGACTCACAAAGTTTGACTGACTACGCTGCCATCTTCCCAGAAATCCCTCTTTATCGTCTTAATGTAAATTCTTCAAATATGTAAGAGTATGCTTTTGCTGTTTTTGTCTCATTCTAATGTATAAATTACCCTAGGAAGCAAAATTCATCATGGGAATAGCTATAAAATACCTATCCTTCCTCAGGATTATTTTCTAGTATTTCTCCTTACCCATTCTTTCCTTCTTTCTTTCTTTCTTTCTTTCTTTCTTTCTTTTTTTTTTTTTTGAGTTAGTGTCTCACTCCATTGTCCAGACTGGAGTGCAGTGGCACACTCATAGCCACTGCAGACTCAACCTGCTGGGCTCAGGTGATTCTTCTTGAGAGAAAAAGTAACCATATCACAATAAATTATTTTTTCTGATTATTTCAGATGTCATTTCTGAGATGGGAATTGTCATATAGAGGTTTGTTTCCCAAAAGAGTGCAATTTCATTGTGGTGTCCGTCCTCAGTGGCCCAGGGGCCAGTTGTTCTTGTATAGAATGTCTGACAAAGGTCTCTTCTAATGGCTCCACAGGAGTGGTCACCCTTCCTCCATATGTCACTCCACCCAAGAAATGACTTAGTGACTTAGAAATACTTCAACATATCTCAAGGCTAATTTTGACACCTACAGAATATTTATTCCAGTGTATTCCACCAAAAAAGTTTTGCAGGCAAAATTTTCTATATTTCTCCAACTATAAAGCATTTTAATTTATATGCAACTGTTAGGAAATTGAATTTTTTCTCAAACTTATTGTCACAAATATAATGCCACTTGATACAGAAAATAAAATTTTGGTTGACTTGAGAGATATACGTAAGGTTGTTTTCTTTCTAAAAACCACTTTACTGAAGCATGTTTGGCATTCTGAAAGATGCACGTACTTGATGTCCATAACTTGATGAGTTTGTAGGTAAGTACATACTTGTGAAACCCTCACCACAATCTAGGCCATAAACCTATTCATTGCCTTCAAAAGTTTCCCCGCCTCCTCTTTATTTATTATTGTTTTGTGTGAAAAGAACATTTAAGATCTTCCATCTTAGCAAATTTTAAGATAAAATACAATATTGTTAACTATAAGTGCTATGCTGTACAGTGGATCTCTAAGACTTATTTATTATGTATAATAGAAACATTGTGTGTTTTAGCTGATATCTCTCCATTTTCGCATTCCCCCTGTCCCTGCAACCACCATTCAACTGTTTTTATGAGTTCAATTACTCATCATTACTAATCAGTTTCTATTTTAATCAGGTCCCTCCCTGATCTCTATTTCTCTCCCACTCTTCCACCTCATGCTTCCCAATCCCCGATCCTAACCCTGCTTTCGTCCTGGTGGCCTTAACCATAGAGTAGATGGAACATCCTAGGAAGGGAGAGGACAGACCAGCCCCAGCCGCTGGACCAACTTCCAGTCATTCCAGGTAGAAGAGTTTCACCCAACACCCTATGACTGAGCCTGTACCCATGACATGTCTGTGCTGCCTACCCAAGCAAACTTCATGGGCTGTGACAGAGGTACCCAGAGAGGCCTGGGAGGTGGAGCTGCTGACAGGTGCAAGGGCCTGTTTGGACCCACAGTCTCTGCTCTAGAGATGTCCTTTGTAGGCTGTTAACTGTTAGGACTAAAACGTGCAACCCTCAGCCTGCAGCCAGAGTAACCAGGCCTCATTCTCCAAAATAAACTCCTCATAAAAGTGGTATCAGGCAGTATCTGTCCTTCCGTGTCCAGGTTATTTCACTTACTATAATGTCCTTCAGTGTCATCCATATCGTCACAAGTGGTAGGGTTTCCCTCTTGTTTAAAGCTCAGTGCTATTCCAGGGTAGGTATACACCACATTTCACTATTCATCTTTCAATGAACATTAAGCTTGGATCTGTTTCCTGGCTACCATAAATAATGCTGCAATGAATGTGGGAATGCAGGTATCTCTTTGGAAATCTGATTTTAATTTCTCTGGACATGTATTCAGAAACGGTATTGCTGGATCCTACGGTAGTGCTATTTGTTCATTTTTTTAGGAATTTCCATACTATTTTCAATCACTGTACCAAATTACATTTAAGGGTTCCCTTTTCTCCACGTCTCCAGTACTGGTAATATTTTGGGTTGTTTTTTAATAATTCTCACAGATGTGAGGTAATATCTCTTTGTAGCTTTGATTTGTATTTCCTTGTCAAGCCCATTTTCATATGCCTACTGGCCATTTGTGACAATATGGATGAAATGTCGCTTTAGGTCCTTAGGCCATTTTTTGATCCGGTTGTTTGTTTTTGTTTTTTACTATTGAGATGTTTAGATTTCCCTTTTTTGATATTAACCTGTTATTAGATATATTGTTTGCAAATATTTTCTCTCAACTTTAGGTTGTCACTTCACTCTGTTGGTTGTTTCTTTTGCTGTGTAGAAGATTTTTAGATTTATGTAATCACTCTTGTCTATTTTTACTATTGTGGCTTGTACTTTTGGCATAATATTCAAGAAACCATTGCTAAAACCAATATTAAGAAATTTTTCCTCTGAGTTTTCTCCTTGGAGTGTTTTGGTTTTAGGTTTGACTTTTAAATCTTTAATCTACTTTTAAGTTGATTTTAGAATTTGGTATAAGATAAGAGTCCAATTTAATTCTTTTGCATGTGAATAGGCAGTCTTTCCAGCACCATTTATTGAAGAGAATATCATTTCTTTATTGTATTTTCTCGATTGCATATTTGTGAGTATATTTTTGGACTCTCTCTTTTGTTCCATTCGTCTATTTATCTGTATTTATGACTGTATCTTCCTCTTTTGATTACTATAGCTTTGTAATATATTTTAAATCAGAGAGTGTGATGCCTCCAGCTTTGTTCTCCCTGTGCAAAATTTCTTTGACTATTTGGGATCTTATGTGCTTTCATATAAATTTTTAAAATTTTTTTCTGTTTCTGTCAAGAATTCCATTGAGATTCTAGTCAGGATTCATTTGAATCTGTAGATTTTTTTGTAGGAGGAAGTATGGACATTTAAAAAATATTAATTCTTGCAATTCATGAGTAGGGAATTTTTTCATTTACTTGTGTCTGTCTTTATTTCTTTGATATGTGCTCTATTGTTTTCAGTGCATTTCACCTCCTTCATTAAGTTCATTATTTAATGTTTTACTCTTCTCTTAATTTCATTTTCAAATAGTTCATTGGTAATATAGAGAAACACAATTAACGTTGTATGTTGATTTTGTATCCTGGGACTTCACTAAATTTGTTTATTAGCTCTAATAGTTTGTTTGTGTGTAAAGTCTCTAGGGTTTTCCACTTATAAGATCATGTTATCTGCAAACAGATATCATTTTACTTCCTTAGCAAGTTGAATTTTTTTATTTTACGTGCCAAATTTCTCTGGCTGGAACTTCAAGTACTATGTTGAATAGAAGTGGTGAGAATGGGCATCCTTGCCTTGTTCCAGATCTTAGAAGAAAAGCTTTTAGATTTTTACCACTGCATGTACATTAGTTGTGAGTGTTGTGTATATGGCATTTATTGTATTATTCTATACCTAATTTTTTTAGAGGTTTTTCATTATAAAAGGGTGTTGATTTTGTCACATGCTTTTTCTGTATCTATTGAGATGATCACGTAATTTTTATCCTTCATTCTGTTAATGTGGTATGTTATGTTAATTAATTTGCATATGTTGAACCATCCTTGCACTCCAGGGATGAAGTCCTCTACTATTATTTTATTATTGTCTAATTATCCACTCTGATCTGTCAGTGTTTTCTTTATATATTTATATGCACTGATGTTTAGTGCATATAAATTATATAAAATTATAATTGTTATATCTTCCTGTTGAGTGATCCTTTTTATCATTATGTAATAACCTTATTTGTCTCTTGTGACCGTTTTTGACTTAAAGTCTATTTTGTCTGTATAAGTATAGCCACTTTTATTTTCTTAATAATTTGTATTAAGTATCTTTTACCATCCCTTTACTTTCAATCTATGTGTATCCTTAAATCTAAAGTGAGTTTCTTATTACTAACAACCATTCTGATTGGTGTAAGATAACACCTCACTGTGGGTTTACTTTACATTTCTCCAATGATTAATCATGTTGAATGCTTTTATATGTGTTTTGGCCATTTTATGTCTGTTTATGAGAACTATGTAATTCCATCTTTTCTGGATGGGCCAGCTAGTGGAGTTCACAAATAGGCTGGCTCATTAGATCTAGGGACAAGCCTGTGGCTGGGGTCCATAGACAACTTGATGCCAAGATCCCAGGATGTTTTTCTATTTTCTGTTAAGTACTTATCAGTGAATATGTTTAAAATATACCTAAATTATAAGCTGATAAGTAGAGAATTGAGATAATTAAGAGTTGCTGAATATCCTCTAATACAGGGAATTGTGTTTTGGGTGTGATTACCTGCCATTCTTTTCACCTGGCACTTATAGAAATAATTTCAAACTTAAAGAAATGTTCAGAAACAGACACAGGAATTTTTCAGAGTAAGAGAGAGGAGAAAACAGGGTAAGAGGGAAAGAGAGACGGCACACAGAAGTGACAGATACAGAGGTACAGACATATAAAGACAAGAAGACACAGACAACAAGGAGAGGGAGCGAGAGATCAATGCTGGTCAGATATGATTGGCGGTAATGATGGAGAAAAAAATCAACAGCAAAAATAAAGCAAAAAAGAAGGTGGTATATAATTAAGCTGAGAATTGTGTCAGGGGCCAGGATGGATTTTGGTATAAGCATCAGGATATCTGGCCCCTTGTGTAGCTCTCCACCTCTTAGAATTCTGTTATTTCCCTTTAACGTTTCCCCATTCCCCCGGGATGAGATGGAACTTTTAGTTCAGTTTATTAAAGTAATCACCAGCAATTAAACACTTTGGGAGTGAAGTGACACTTCACTAATCAGTGGGCATAAGGGAGGAAATAGGGTGCATGTTCCCAATAAGGAAAATGGATGAAGAAAGGATCACCACTGTTTGAGGTTGGATTGCAGCCTACTGTATCAGATATCAAGCCTGGGTACCAGACACTATGAGCTGTTCTATTTAAATACCATATATCAGGCATTTTGTTGGTCAAATGGGCTTCAGGTTCTGACCTAAAACACAAATGCTCTTTTTAGAAGTGTGTCTAACTCTGTATTGATCTCTAAACTGTCTTTTAACACATAAAATCATTGTTAAGTTGAAAAATAAATGCTTTAATTTGGCATTCCAACATCTTTGTTTGGCTATTTTAGACATTAATGAAGATCTTTTCCAGAATGAGAGGAACAAAACAACAGTACAAACTGCACAGTCTGTTACAGTGGGACATTGGATATCATCATGGACAAACTGCACAGTCTGTTACAGTGGGACATTGGATATCATCATGGTCCAATGGACTATAAACAAAGAGAAGTTATACACAGAGTTGCTTTTAGGACTGAAGCATGTGGAAGTTGGGAAATTTGAGGATAACTTTCCCAAAAGCATGCCCTTTGTTTCTTCCTTTAGACTGCGTAGGGAAAAGAAATGTATCCTGATAGCTGATAGGGAAAACGTTCTATCTAATTTCCCCATAATCCCTCCCCTTAGAGGGATGCTTTGCTCACATTTTAGCATATTTTATTCCATTATTTCAAAAACATTTTAGATAATATAATAATGTACACACAATTCAGGATCCTGTCTACTTTGCCTAATAGTATGTAATTAAGTGTGTTACTATATAGCATTGCATAATAGACATTGTAAATCTCCTCAGCACCCAGGATGGCTACAGAACTGGTCAGATTGTGAGAGTCTCTGCAAAAGCAAGTGTCTGTTCATAAAGACTGTCTGGGTGAGTGGGTGTGTGCCAGTGGGTGAGTGAAAGTCCAGCTGAGGGGAGACTCAGTTCAAACACCTGGGGCTCTCCTCCAGAGGTGACTGAAACCCACAATTGCCCTGAGATTGGAGCCCCTGGCACGCAGGATCATTTGTCATTCTCGGGGGTCTCCTGAGAGAAGGCAGCAGAGAACAATTGCTCCTCAGCACCTGGCACCTGGCCCACACCATCACCTGTGGAAGCAGGCCAGGCACTAGCAGCAGGAACCATGGAGAAGTCTCAATGAGAAAATATAGAACTGAGCCTGGCCACCAGTGAGGAGTCGGTGACCACTGCCACTTTCTCTGTCCTGGGACCAGGCAGAGACCTGCATTACCCCACCCAGCTCTCTCCAGCCTGAGACCCAAAAGATCTCTCCACACCCCTCTGGATAGACCATTGGACTCAGAGAGACACATGCCAGACCAGACACAGACACAACTCATCTGAGTGGGAGACGTGACAGCAGCAGCAGATGAGTTACTTGGGGCACCTGCCTGTTTTCCCTCTTCTTATTCTCTCTCTTCACTTTCCTTAAATCTCCCTCCTTCCTTTTTCCATTCTTTTCCTTTCTTATCTCATTTTACTTTCAATGAGCAAACATAAACCTCCCTCCCCTGCTGCATGGGCAGATTGTAAGGTCGTGGGAAGTGGGTTCCAGGGGGCCCACACACCTGTCAGTGGCTTCTAGGATCTGCAGACAGCTCCTGAACTATAGCTCCTCTCTTAATCAAATCTCAAAACTGCAAAAAGCACCACCCCTCAACCCCAGTCCAGTTTCAAAATTGACCAAATCCAGAGGATCTACATAAGGAAGAATAGGGGATTGAGCAAACATAATTAAAAGCTATTTCCCCATCACTGAACAACAGAAATAAAAAGGGAGGAAAGGGAGGAGGAAAAGTTTCACAAATGAAGAAGAACCAATGGAAGAATGCAGGTCTCATACAGACCCCTGGGAAGACAGCAGCTGAGAATACAGTCTTTGGAACTCAAACAATGAAGAGCCCACAGAACGACTGGTCTCAAATCATAAACCCAGATGTCAAGATTTAATAGAGAGAATAAATAGAAATGAGAAGAGACAAGAAGAAGAAATGAAGGAGCTGTTAACAGAGATGACAGCAATAAAGAAAACAGTGAATGAAATAAATAACAAACTGAGAAGCATGGAAAGCAGAATTAACCAAGCAGAAGAAAGAGCTTCAGAAAGCAGAATCTCAGGACTTGAGGACCAAAATATGGACCTAATCCAAACTATAAAAACATAGAAAAGAAACTTTAAAAGATGGAACAAAGCCTCCAAGAGATAAGTGGTTATATCAAGAGGTCAAACCTAAGATTACTTGGAATCACTGAGGCAGATAGAGAGACAGAGACCACTCTGAAACAAACATTCCATGAAATTATCCAAGAAAACTTCCTTCATCTCATCAGAGACATGTCCATTCAAACACAAAAGAGTCAGAGAACCCCTGCAAGACATCAAATGAGAACAATGCCTAAACACATAGTAATTAATTTACACTAAGTAGGTATAAAAGAAAAAACCCTAAAGGAAACAAGAGAGAAAGGTGGGACCACCTACCAGGGAAGACCAATTAGAATAGCAGCAGACTTATTTACAGAAACACTACAGGCTAGAACAGCTGGAGTCCAATTTTCAAAGTTATCAAAGATAAACAATTTCAACCAAGAATTTCCTACCCAGTTAAGCTAAGTTTCATTGGCGATGGAGAATTAAAATCCTTTCCATACATTCAATCCCTAAGAGTTTAAACTGCCTCCAGACCAGATCTACAAGAAACACTTAAGAAAGTATTATACATAGAAGAAAGAAAAAAAAGAACAAACATGCCCTTTCCAAGAATGCAGGAAAAAGATTGAAAACACACATGAATCAATCCAAAAAATCAAAAGAAAGCCAACAAACAAATAAACAAGCAACAAACTCCACAAGAGCCTCATGACAGGGATAAACTCTCACATCTCAATAATTAGCTTGAAGGTAAATAAACTAAATGCACCACTGAAAAAACATAGAATGTAAAATTGGATTAAAATATTATGATACAACAATATATTGTCTCCAGGAGACTCATCTCACCAGAAAGTATACTCACAGACTCAAAGTAAGAGAATGGACAAGTTTTAAGGCAAGTGGGACACAAAAGAAAGCAGGAGTTATGATCTTAATATCAGACAAAATACCCTTTAAGCTATCAAAAATTTTAAAAGATACAGAAGATCACTACATAATGATAAAAGGTTCAATCCATCAACAAGAAATATCCATACTAAACATACATGCACCCAACATAGGAAAACCAACTTTCATAAAGCAGCTTTTAGGAAAATTTAAAAAAAGATATTGACTCTAACACTACTGAAAGCTGGGGACTTAAATACCCAACTAGCAACCCTAGACAGATCTTCAAAACAAAGATCAACAAGGAGATCCAGAACCTCAACTTGACTCTAAACCAAATGGCCTTAATAGTTATCTACAGAACACTCCACCCAACAGCCATAGAATACACATTCTTCTCCTCACCACTAGGAACACACTCTAAGATCAACCATATCCTCAGTCATAAATTAAGTATAAACAAATTTCATGAGATTGAAATACCGCCATGCACCTTCTCAGACCACTGTGGAATAAAAATAAATATCAACACTGAAAATGTTCCCCCAAAACCCACAAAGACATGGACACTAAACAGCATAATGCTGAACAATTCCTGGGTCACACAGAAATTAAAAGATTCCTGGAAACAAATGAAAATGAAGAAACATTTAACCAAAATCTCTGAGATGTCATGAAAGTCTTACTAAAAGGGAACTTCATATCTCTATGAACACACATGAAGAAAATGAAAAGATCACAAGTTAATATCCTAACAAATCACCTAAAAAAGGTGGGAAAGCAAGTCCACCAAAACCCTAACTTCAGCAAAAGAATCCAGCTCACCAAAATAAAGGCCCAAATACAGGATGTAGAAGACAAAAATATACAGAGAAAATCAATGAAACAGAAAGCTGACTCTTTGAAAAGATAAACAAGATTGATGGACCCCCAGCCAGATTAACCAAGAAAAAGAGAGAAAAAGCCCAAATAAACACAATCAGAAATGAAAAAGTTCAAGTCACAACTGATCCCAAAGAAATAAAAAAGATTATCAAAGATTATTATGTACACTTGTATGGAAACAAACTTGAAAACCTAAAGGAAACAGAGGACTTTCTGACATCACACAACCTCCCAGGTTGAAACTAGAATAAACTGAGACCCTAAATAGAAAATAACAACCCAGGAAATTGACTTTGTCATAAGAAAACTACCTACAAAAAAAACCCTGGACCAAACAGCTTTCCAGCAAAACTCTACAAACATACAAGGAGAAGCTGATACCAAACCTATTGAAAATATTCCAGGGAGACAGGCTCGGCAGCTCAGCCTGTAATCCTGCACTTTGGGAGGCTGAGGTGGGTGGATTGCCTGAGCCCGTGGGTTCGAGACCCTCCCGGGCAACTCGGCGAGACCTCATCTCTACAATAAATCAAAAAAATTAACCGGGTGTGGTAGTGCGCGCCTGTAGTTCCAGCTACTTGGAAGGCTGAGGCAGAAGGATCACCGGAGCCCAGCAGGCAGAGGCTGCAGTGGCCAGGAGTGGCCACTGCACTCCAGTCTGGGTGAGAGAGTGAGACTCCAACTCAAAAAAAAAAAAAAAAAGAAAGAAAACATTCCAGGCAACTGAGAAAGACAAAATTCTCCCCAAGTCATTTTAGGAAGCTAATATCACATTGATACTCAAACCAGGTAAAGATCCGACAAAAAAAGAAAACTACAGGCTAATATTCTCAATGAACATAGAACTAAAATTCCAGCAAGATTCTAGTAAGCCAGATCTAACAACACATCTCAAAAATCAGCTACCATGAACAAGTAGGCTTCATCCTCGAGATGCAGGGCTGCCTCAACATCTCAAGAACATAAATGTAATGAAATACATCAACAGATGTAAAAACAAGAATCACATGATTACATCATTAGACGTGGAAAAAGCTTTCAATAAAATCTAGCATCCCTTCTTGATAAAAACCCTCAAATACCTAAGTGTAGATGGAATGTACTTCAAAATAGTAAGAGCTATCTACAAGAAACCCACAGCCAATATACTGCTAAACAGACAGAAATTGGAACCATTTCCCCTGAAAACTGGAACAAGACAAGGCTGCTCACTCTCACCCTTCCTCTTCAACATAGTGTTGGAAGTCCTAGCAAGAGCAATCAGACAAGAGAAGGAAATCAGGCGTATCCAAATAGAAAAAGGTAGTTTAGTTATCCCTCTTTTCAGACAACATGATCCTGTACCTTGAAAACACAGGAGAACCTGTCAAAACCTCCTTGCACCAAAATGGACTTTGCAAAGTCTCAGGAGATAAAACATATGTGCAAAAGCTAGTGACATTCCTGTACATCAACAATAAACAAACAAAACCAAATAAAAAGCACAATCCCATTCACAATAACTACAAAAAAATTAAATACCTTGACATCTTCCCAACCAGAGAAGTGAAAGACCTTTACAATAAAATCTACAAAACACTGCTCAAAGAAATAAAAGATGACACAAGCAAATGAAAATATATTCCATGCTCATGTATTGGAAGAATCAACATTGTTAAAATGTCCATCCTATCCAAGGCAACCTACAAATTTAACATAATATCCATTAAATTTCCAGCATCATTCTTCTCACACCTGGAAACAACAATACAGAAATTCATATGGTACCATAAATGAACACAAATAACCAAAACAATCCTTAGCAAAAGAAACAAAGTGAGAGGTATCACACCTCCAAAATTTAAATTTTATTATGAGGCTACAATAATCAAAACAGCCTGGTATTGGTGCAAGAATAAGCATATGGATCAATGGATCAAGAATAGATTCCAGAAACAATACATCAGTTTTTCAACCAACTCATCTTTGACACAGCCTCCACCATCAACAACTGGGGAGAAGAAAACCTGTTCAGGAAATGGTACTGGGAAAACTGGCTGACCACAATCAGAAGATTAAAACAAGACCCTTTTCTATCACCATACACAAAAAGTAACTATAAATGGGTCAAAGGCCTAAACAAAAAAACCTCAAACTATAAAAACCTTAGAAAATGCAGAAGACACCCTTATGGAAATTGGAACTGGCAACCAATTCCTGATCAAAACCCCAAATGCCCATGCCATAAGTGATAAGATAAAAAAGTGGGACCTCATCAAACTGCAAAGCCTCTGCAAAGCAAAAGAAACCATCGAGAGAGTGGGGAGACAACCCACAGAATGGGAAAAAATATTTGCCAACTGTATATCTGACAAAGGCCTAACATCTAGGACCTACAAGGAACTCAAATATGCTGAAAAGAAAAAAACTGACAGCCCTACTGCAAAGTGGGCACAGATATGAACAGACACTTCTCAAAAGAAGACATACAAGCAAGATACATGAAAAAATGCTCAGCCTCACTAGTCATCAAAGAAATGCAATTAAAACCACACTGAGATACCACCTAGATCCAGTCTGGATGGTCATCATCATTAACTCAAAAAACAACAGATGCTAGAGAGAATAAGGGGAAAAGGCAATACTTCTACACTGTTGGTGGGATTGTAAGCTAGTACAACCTGGGTGGAAAGCAGTTTGGCAATTCCTAAAAAACCTAAAAATCAACCTTCCACACAATCCAGCAACCCTCCTTCTGGGAATATACCCAGAATAACTCAAATCACTCTATCAAAAAGACTCCTGCACACACATGTTTATTGCAGCATTATTCACAATAACAGAAACATGAAACCAACCATGCTGCCCATTAAAAGACAACTAGATTTTTTAAAATGGGATACATATACATGATAGAATATTACACAGCCCTAAAGGACAAAATTATGAACTTCACAGCAACTTTGATGGACTTATTGTCTGTAATACTGAGTAATCTATCACAGAAACAAAGAACGAGTATCACATGTTCTCACTCATAAGCAGACCTTGAACAATTATCATGATACTATAAGAAAGGGATTGGCAGTAGTGGGAAACTGCCAGGGGAGGGTGGGCACATCTCATCAACAAGGGTACCAGCATAATGACCTTTCACTGTACCCCACATTTTAAAAATAAAATATTTTAAGAGTGCAGCATAATCTACATGTATATAATTTACTTAAATGTTGTGCTAATGCTGAAATTTTTGTTTATGAACATATATCATAATTTATGATTGTTGACTTAAGACGGATTGATTCAGCAAAGTGAAAGAACTGTTTCAAAGAGCAAAAGTAATTTTATGGCTCTGAAAATATATTGTCAAACTTTTGTCCAGAATGATACTAGTTTTTTACTCTACCTTGACAAACTCTGAGTGTTATGAGGTGTGAAGATAGTATAGAAAGTACCCCTACCACAGACCCAATTTTCCATATTAATATCTTACATTAGTATGATACATTTGTTATAATTAATGAACCAATGTTGACAAATTTACTATTAACCAAACTCATTCTTTATTTAGATTTCCTCAGTTATTTTCTAATATTCTTTTCCTATTCCAGGATCCCATCCAGGATAGCACATTAAATTTTACTGTCAGGTCTCCCTAGGCCCTCTTTGCTATGACAATCTCTAGTTTTCCTTGTTTTTTATCATGTTGACAGTTATGAGGATTATTGGTCTAATGTTTTACAGACCATCCCTCATTGGGATTGCTCTGATGTTTTCTCAGATTAGACTGGGATTATGTGTTTCTAGGAGGAAGATCACAGAGGTAAAGTGCCATTCTCATTATCAAAAGTCTATATTATCAAAATGACTTACTGCTATTGATTTTAGTCTTAACTAGCTGAGATAATATTTGTTTAGTTCCTGCACTATAAAATTACTCTTTTATTCCCACTTTCTATATGTATACTTTGGAAGGAAGTCACTACATGAAGCTCACCCTTGGAGGAAGTTCAGTTATTATTTTAAAGATGTGGGGTACAATTCAGGATTATGTATACAAGTAGATATCATACAGGTAAAGTCTGGGCCTCCCTTTGGTACTTCTCCTGGTTTGAGGTCAGGTACCCTTACTGGTGTTGTGTCTCCCACGTCCCCACCACCTCCCCTGGCAGTATCCCGCTACTGCCAATCCCTTTCTTTTCTTTTCTTTTCTTTTTTATTAAGTTGGAGTCTCACTCTGTCACCCAGGATGGAGTGCAATGGCATGATCACGGCCACCCCAGCATCAACCTGCTGGGCTCCAGCGATCCTTTTGCCTCAGCCTTCCAAGTAGCCGGAACTACAGACATGCGCTACCATGACTGGCTATTTTTTTTTTATTTTATTGTAGAGACGAGGTCTCGCCAAGTTGCCCAGGCTGGTCTTGAACCCACAGGCTCACTCAGTCCCCTTGCCTCTGCCTCCCAAAGTGCTGGGATTACAGGCTGAGCCACCGAGCCCAGCCCCAATCCTTTTCTTATAATATTATGGTCAATGCGCAGGGCCCACTTATGAGTGATAATGGGACACATTTAAAAGGTACGGAGCAGAAAAGGATTAAGACAGAAAAGAAAGCAAATAATGACCAAAAGAAAGTTGATATAGCTATGTGTATATTAAAGCAAAATATATTTCAGATCAAATCATTCCTCAAAATAGAGATGATCCCACCATTAAGAAGGTATTCTAGTTTAATATTTTTATATGATATCACAAGTTCAAAATACCTGAAGTGAAAATGGCAGAATTGCAAAGAGAAATAGACAAATCTACAATATGAGTGGGAGATTTTCAACATATTGTTTTGTTATGACCAGAGTGCAAGAAATAAAATGTTAACACATAGGAGATTAGATCCTGAGTTTTTAATCATCCAGCAACTGAGAGAGGGCAATATCCATGGAAAACTCTCGGCCCCAAGCAAAGCAATCAGAGGGTATATATATGTAACACAGCTAAAAAAAAAAAAAAAAATGCAGTTTCTGTGACTAAGGTAATTGAAGGTTACATATCAGGAACAAAAAACAGGGAAGGAGGTACTGTTACTAATTTGGCAGTTTTGCTGTTTATTTAGTTGGCTGTTGGCCAGGACTTTCTTGCAAAATTAATATTTTTGAAACAGGATGCGAGAGGGGTTGGGGATTTCAAAGAAGAAGCTATCAGTTACAGTTCAGGGTTCAAGAACAGTCGTGGTCACATGCTGGGGGGAGAAGCTACATCTGGGCGCTGTGTCTGGGTGCTATGTCTGGGCAGCATGCATGCAGCTAAAATGGAAACTTTTAACAAGACAGCATTACTTATGTCAAACAAACTTTCACAGGTTATTAAAATTATACAGATATGTAGGTTTTACAGACATTTCAGTTTACTCCCAGAAATTCTATTCTCAGTAATTGATAAAAGAAAAAAAAAAAAAAAACAGAAAGTCAGTAAAGATATAGATCAGACCAAAACAATTATGAACTTGACAGAATACTGCAGCCCGTATCTACAGAACATTTCTTATGTTCTATGTATTGGACATTATTTTAAATGGTAATATACTGGGTCTGAGACAAATCTCAACAAATTTCAAAGAAGTAAAATCTGAAGCCATTACAGTATGCAATTAAATTAGAATCCACCAAGATAACTCCAAAAGCTTTGTGTCTGAAAATTAAGAATTAATTAATTAATGGGTTAAAGAACTCATAATAGTAATAAGAAAATATACTGTCAATAAATAAATAAATTACTATATAGCCAAGCTTATGTGGTGCAGCTAAACTAGTACTTATAGGAAAATGTATAACCATAATTGTGTCTATTTTGAAAAGAAAATAATAAGAAAGCAAGAAAGGGTATAAACAATCTCATGTAGGCTTGGAATAAGACAGATATAAGGCAGTTTTCAGCTTATGACTTCAGTTTTCTCTAAGAACTGTGACCCAACACGATACTTTTAAGTCAAAGTGAGATAAACAGAAATCCCAGGAAATATTCTTTAATTCTCCCTTTCCTTTACCTTCCACATCTAAGCAATCAGAATTCTTCAGCAAGTGTTATCAGTGCAAACACACACTCAACTGACACATCTTCTCTCTACTGAGAATACTATTTCCTACTCCGTGACATCATCAAATTCTGTCTAGAATAGTCTAAAGCCTCCTAGCAGATAATTCAGGTTTCTTTCATCACCTACTAAAATTAGTGCTTCACAGAGTAGCCAAATCAATCTTATTAATTAGATTGTTACTCCCCTATCACATAAAGTCCTTAGAGTAGGTTTTTAATGCTTGATAATGACCTGATTCCTGCTTTCTCTGATTTTATTCCCTAACGTTTTCTCTACTTAGAAATCTTTTAATGTAAAAGTAACCTCCTTTTATAACCTATTGCTTTTATTTATTTTTTAAAAACATTGAGCACAATGATTTTGATTTCACATCATTTTGTAATCTGAAAATGCTAATTATAATATTAAAGAAAGGCCTTAGCCAGGCTCGGTGGCTCAGTCTGTAATCCCGCATCTTTGGGAGGCTGAGGTGAGTGGATTGCCTGAGCCCGCGGGTTCGAGACCCGCCTGGGCAGTGAGACCTCATCTCTACAATAATCAAAAAATCAGCCGGGCGTGGTAGCGCATGCCTGTAATTCCAGCTACTCGGAAGGCTGAGGCGGAAGGATCCCTGGAGCCCAGCGGGTCGAGGCTGTGGTGGCCGGGAGCAGCCACTGCACTCCAGTCTGGGTGACAGAGTGAGACTCCAACTCAAAAAAAAAACAGAAAGACCTTAAAGTGAATGCAAATCACTTGAGACTTGCAGTTATTTTTTTCCAAAATAAAATGTAGTGTTTATTTTTGGTAACTTTGGCTTACCATTGGAATTTCACTCACGAAAAATGATTTAAGAGAGTTTAATCTAGTTAATATTTGTTGCCTATGTGTACATCTCTAAATTCTATATTAAACTTGTTTTTCTGATTTTTTTATACCCTTTATCCATAGGTGGTAACAGCTACTTCATCTCTTGCTTTGGGAATTAATATGCCATGTAAAACTTGTTTTCATAGAACTGTTTATTTGAATGCTTTGCGGTTTTATTTTTATTTATTTATTTTTAAATTTTAAATACGTGGGGTACAATCCAGGGTTAGGTATACAAATGTTCATTATGCAGGTACCCTTGTTGATGAGGTGTGCCCCTCCCCCCGCCGCAGTTTCCCACTACTGCCAGTCCTGCTTTTGACAGGTATTTATATGATGCCTTTTTGTCACATTTGTATACACAGTGATCTGGAACATCCATTTAGTATGCCAAAATAATTCGTGTTTATTCTGAAAAACTTGATGACTATAAAAAATATTTTAAAATGGGTTCTGTCTATGGCCATACTACCCTGAATGTTCCTGATCTTGTCTGAAAGTGGATTCTTATGAATATGATTATATTTAAAGATTTTTACAACAATCCTTGACCAGCTAAATTGGTTAGTTTTCTTGAGAATATTCCCTATTGGTAAATATTAATGAACTTAAACAAAAATAATATCAGGAAAAGGTAACTACGTCTCACCCAACTGATGCCAAGCACCAATGATTACAAATTGAGTATATACAGTGTTCTGAGTCCAGACTGGTTTCTGGAAATACATTGGTAAACAAGACAAAAATTGTTTCTGCTTTAAAGGTCATGATCTTTAAACACAGGACTTTTGATACCATTTACATAAAAAGCAAATGCATTTTTTAAATGCTTTGTAAAATAAGATAATTTTTAAATGTTGCTAAAATTAATATACAAAGAAACAAAGAACTCCTTTATGGTTTAATCTTCAATGTTTAATGTTCCACATGGTATAAGTAAGTTAGACATTAACTATTCACAGTGCCAAGATTTAAAATCATTTAAAAGTTATGTGATTGTCTCTTTAGATGTCCAGCCGTGCAGGATGACGCAGAGAGGATCTTAATAGGAAATGTGTTCTTCTATGACATTCCGTTACCCGAGATAGAAAGGCTCCTAAGGTCTAATGAGCTCAAACTGAAGGGTCAATTTCCTCTCACCCTAGTCTTGGTTCTTAGACTCATGCTGTTAGTTGACAAAGCAGTCGCCTAGTTGACAAAGCAGTCCAGGGAGTGTGTGACCCAATGCAAGTTCCCTATCTGATACCATGCTCCCATGGGGTCCACAGATCTCCACCCGGGCTAGCCTCAGGATTTTTGTGGGTAAAGGAGCTCTCCTGTGGTTAGGTTTGTGACAGTTTGTGGTGGGGTTGTGGACCACTGAGGGTCTCTTATTTACCTTTCCCTGCAATGGGGAGCCTCTTCAGGCTCCTAGCCAATCCCGGCCAGCTGAACACTCACCACCTTCTCCTGTGCCTCATGTGTTTCCCATGACCTCTCTGTTGAACTTCACAGTTTTGATTCTTCTTTCTGGGGAAGACAAGTGTTTGATGTCTTCAGTCAAAATTCTTGTCAATGAATCCTCTAAGGTATCGCCTGAATGGCTATGACAGTATTATAACTATCCCCTGTTTCAGCCAGAGCTCTCCAGAGAAACAGTACCAATACATACCCATACATATCTAGAATGGGATTTATTGTAATGAATTGGCCCAGGCGATTATGGAGGCAGAGCAGCCACATGATCTCCCATTTGCAAACTGGAGACCGAGGAAAACTGAGGCTGTAAATTTCAGTCTGAGTCTGAAGGCCTTGAGATTCAAGAGTAGTGATGGTGAAGTCCCATTCCAAGATCAAGAGAAGACCCTTACTTCAACTCAAGCAGTCAAGCAGAGAAAGCAAAATTTCCCTTCCTCTGCTTTTCTGTTCTCTTTAGGTCCTCAATAGATTGAATTGAATGATACCCACCCATACTGGGGAAGGTCATCTGCTTACTCCATCTACCAATTCAAATGTTGATCTCATCCAAAAACATCCTCACAGATATACCCAGAAATAGTGTTTGGCCAAATAACTGGTCACCCCGTAATCCATTCAAGTTGACACATGAAACTAACCATCACATCTTCCTAAATATATAGCAGTCTCGTCTTAATTAGCAGCAAATTATTTTAATTGCATACTAAATTCTGTTCTTATAGATCTTCATTTCTTCCTTTATTTTTATTGTCAAAAATTAAATCTTTATGCATTGTGTGCTCATTAACGGATTTATAATTATTATGTTGTATGTCTTTTAAATAATGAAGGAAATTAAAAAGGGAGTTACGAACCAAAAGTACACTAATACTGGCTTTTATATTAACCTATGTAGTTACCTTTACTGAGTTATTTCTTTATATGGTTTTGTGTCTAGTATCTTTTTGTTTAAGTACTTCTATTAGCATTTCTTGTTGGACAAGTGTACTGGCAACAGTACACTTCCGATTTTGTTTTCCTGAAAATGTCCTAACTTCTCTGTTTTTGAAGGATAGTCTTGCCAGATATATAAGTATTGATTGATAGTTTTTTTCTTTAATTATTTTTAAAATGTCACCTCACTCCCTTCTGGCCTCCATAGTTTCTGATGAGATATCTGTTCTTTATTTTATTGAAATCTTACATCTTGCCTGCTGCTTTAAAGACTCTATTTTTCTATAGTTTTCAATCATTCTATATACTGTGTCTTGCTGTGGATGCCTTTGCATTTATCCTTCTTGGAGTTCACTGAGTTTCTTGAATGTGTAGATTTGTGTCTTTTTTCAACTTTGGGGAAATTTTGACTATTATTTCTTCAAACATTATTTTGACAAATGAATGGGAATTTGGAGGGTGTGTGAGGCATTGCTATAGAAAGCAAGAGGGTAATCTGAAAGTCTTAGCCAAGTCATGAGAAAGAGTGATTATTGTTCCATCCATTGTCTCATAAGTGATTAGTTGAGTTCTTTTCCTCCACTGACCAGTCTGGTCACATTACCAATTGAATTGCCCAGACATTAGTCGGGCTTATTTTTTCCTACAACTGAACTTTAATTCACCTTCAGATTCATCTCAGATTCACCTGATATTCTTATCATGCATATGTTGGTAGGCTTGACAGTACTCCATAGGTCTCTTGGGCTCTATTAATTTTTCTGTTTTTATTTTTTAAAATTTCTACTCTTTAAAGTAGTTAATTTCAATGGACTATCTACAAGTTTGCAGATTCTTTCTCCAGCCCGCTTAAGTTTGCTGTTGAAACTCTTCTGGTTTTTTCGTTTCTGTTTTGTATTTTTCAGCTCCAGAATTTCTGCTTGATTCCTTTCATAATTTCTATCTCTTTGTTGATATGCTCTATTTGTTCATACGTAATTCTCCTGATTTATTTTGCTTTTTGCCCATGATTTATTTGAACTCATTAGGCAAAGTTAAGACAATTAAAATTTTTGTCTAATAGCCCAATATCTGTGTTTTCTCAGAGGTAGTTTCTGTCAATGGGCATACTTTCTTGTTTCTTTTTATGCTTTATAAATTTTTATTTGAAAACTGTTCATTTTTAGTATCACAATGTGGTAATTATGGAAACAATATTTTTCTTCCTTTTCAGGTTTGGTTTTATTTCCTAATTGTCTACTGTTGGCTGTTTGTTTAGTGACTTTACTAAACTATTTTCATAAAGTTTGTATTCTTTGTCATAGTAGTCTCTGAAGTTTTTTTTAAGTTTATGTTGACCTAGTGTTTTTTTATTTTTTTTGTTTTTGTTTTTGTTTTTTGAGGAGGAGTCTCACTCTGTTGCCTAGCCTGGAGTGCAGTGGCACACTCACAACCACTGCAGCATTTTTACAGAGATTTCTTTGAATATAAAGGGAGAGAGAGAGAGACAGAGAGGGACAAAGAGAGAGAGAGAGAGAGAGTCAGAGAGAGAGTCGGGGGGAGATTGAGACAGCGGGAGGAGGAGAAATAAAAGTGAAGAAAAAATTCTCCCACTCTTTGTCAATTGGTTCTGGGCTGGAGCACACCTTTCAACATTTCTTCAGGTCATTTACAATTGCCTTACCCTTCACTTCCTGCTTGCACTATTTCTAGACATCTGTTAGAGGTGAAAGCTCAGGGTCTTCTGAGGTCTTTTCTGAGCATGAGCTTTGCCCTAAGTGTGTGCAAGTATTTAAAATTCCCAGTACTCACTGGTGCTTTAAATGTCCTTTATTCTCAAACAAACTCTCTTCCAGTTTTTCCTCTCCAGTTTCCAGTACCCTACTATTTGCCTCAACTGTAATCTCTTGTACCAGCCAGCTGCAGGTTGTTCTTTTGCCTCACAATGTCTTCAAGGAATGCCTACGACTGCTGAGTGAGTTCTGACTTAGGCAAAACAAAGACAAGCTCATTTCAGCTCTCTAGGCAGCCCCCAGACCCATTAGAACAGAAAGACAAACACGTTCTTGTTAATGACGTCAGCTCTGCTCTCTCTGGAAACAGAGACCAAGGTCCCACACTGAAAACAAACGGCTCTCTTTAAGACTGCCCCTGAGCTGGGTGGGGTAAAGAATGGGAAAATAAAATCATGCCACAAAATGTTCCTACTTTTTTATGATTCAGAGTTTAACCTTTGGCTATTTTCCAGAGCTTGACAAAGTTGATTCTTACAGTTTTTGCTTGATTTTTTTTTTTAAATGTCTCTGCAGAGAGACAAGCCATTGGAACTGTCTACTCTGCCATCTTCACTGGCATCACCCATATTTGGCACTATTTTTAATGTGTGTGAAATATTTAGTTTTGGAAATATTAAGGTGGTAATGTACAAGAGCACTAAAAGTTGCAATTTGCTTTGCTAAATGATTAGCGTCTTTACTAGTCTGGTCAACCAAGGGCTAAGCTGACAAGAGTAAAATACTGAATGCAAAGGACACGATCACTTCTTGGCTGTACTTCCATAGCTGGTTTTATTCTGTCTCCAAAAGGACCAGCAATTCAGTTGTTGTGTATGACTTATTTTACTTTAGTCTGGGAGCACACACACACACCAAAAAAGTGTATTACCTTATATGTTACTGCCTTTTTTTCTGTAGGTTAAGTATGGAGATGCTGTTCATCTAATCAGAGACTTCGCAGTTGCCACTCAGTCCATCAGGTACAGTAAGCTTTTCTGCACTTGAACATTATATCACCAGATAAGCACAGGTGACAGTGATAATGTAAACACTTAATTTCTTACAGGATTTCACGAAGTGAATTGTGTGCTGATGAAAATGACAACTTTGTATTGGCATTCAAACAACTAAGTGAAGCATTCAACAGAAACCTTTGGGAAAAAATGACCAACGTTAACCTTTACCCAAGTACTGTGCTCCTGGAAAACAGAGATAGTCAAGAATACTCGCCCCACCCTCCCTGCTGTCCCCGCAAGCCCCCCTCCCCGCCATACACACACACACACACACACACACACACACACACACACACACACACACACACACACATCTTTTTTTGCTTCAGGAAATGGCTCACAAATAGCTTTGTAAGAACCACTCTTTCTCATATGACTTAGATAAGACTTTCTGATTATCCTCTTGCTTTTCTATGGCAATGCCAAGCATACCCTCCAAATTCCCATTCTCTGTCTCCTAAGTGATTGGCTGAGCTCCTTCCCTCCACTGACCCATCTGGACATAAGAACCATTGAATTGCCCTGATATTAGTCAGCCTTATTTTTTCCTACAGCTGAACTTTGGTTCACCTTCAGAGTGAGCTTCAGCTGAACAGACATCCTTAACCAGCTCTCTGGAAAACTGCCCCATTGAAATATCCCCTCTCCCCCATTACAACAGTCTTTTAAATAAAGTCTCTCTCCTCTTTCTTAAGTCTGATTATTTTTACCTGATGCTGTGCCAAAGAAATAAAGCGTACTACCTAGCACATGTATAGATTTCATAATTATCGAACACTTGTAGAAAGACATCACGGTGAAGAAAGTATTTTTTTAATATCGAAATTCTTAAAAGGGATTCTCACCACATTTTTTTTTTCTGTAAGAATTTTAGCTGGCAAAAGTAACACCTGTGCTAAATGTCTCAAACAATTACATTTTTGGCTTGAAAGATGGACAGTGATATTTTTATGGCAGAAATTAAACCCAGTTTAAAATAGCATCGTATGCAATCACAGTAAGTTGAACTCTTGAAAGTGATTTTAGAAGCCTAACCATCCTTAAAAGTCTTATGTTGTGTCCATTCCCTGTGCTCTAAGTGTCCTGTTTCATTCCTCCTGTCAGACACTATGTTCCGAGAAAATATTTTCCGCTGTAGACGGGTAGAAATAGACACACAGGAAGTGTCCTGACCATATGCTACTGGAAAAGCTTTTGTGTAGAATTAAGCATTTCCATTGCCTTCACCAGTTTATTTATCCAGAGTGAGTGCCTTGTCTGACTTCACTAGCCACTGCTTCCTATGATCTTGGTTTGTGTGTGTACCTTGGCTTAGATTGGGAGTCCTCTGTGGTACATTTACCCATCCTGTCTCTGCTTTCATTCCTGGCTAGATGGTGGCATCAATATAGGTTCTCCCCTAAATCTGATCTCAGGTGAGTATTTTTTCTTTGTCACTTTTAATTAGCTGAATCTTGGGAGATGGAAAAGACCATGCTCAATTGATGGCACAAAGCATATAATACCTTCCAAAAAGTCTCTTATGCTGATGTTAAGAAGTGAAGACCAAAATGGACAGCAATGACTTTTCAGGCATAGCTTGGGCAAGTGGGTGGTTAGGAACTGACACCAAAAAAACCTAGCTGGAGACAAATTGCCTTTACCAGAGTGGCTGTCAAATATACTCAGGGCCAGGTTCGGTGGCTCAACCTGTCATCCCAGCACTTTGGGAAGCCAAGGTAAGTGTATTGTCTGAGCCCGCAGGTTCAAGACTAGCCCGGGGAACTTGGCGAGATGTCTCTACAATAAATCAAAAATTAGTCAGGCATGGTAGTGCATGCCTGTATTTCCAGCTACTTGGAAGACTGAGACAGAAGTTTCACCGGAGCCCAGCAGGTCGATGTTGGGGTGGCTGTGAGTGCACCACTGCACTCCAACCTGGGTGACAGAGTGAGACTCCAACTCAAAAAAAAAAAAAATACACACACATGCATGCATGCACTCTCTCTCTCTCTCTCTCTCTCTCTTTCTCCCTCTGTGGTACAGAGGTTTGTGTGTGTACCTTGGCTTAGATTGGGAGTCCTCTCCCTCCCATTCTCTCTCTCTCTTTTTACACTCAAGACTCTTGCACATCTAATCCAGGCAAGCATATACCTAGATGCATTTTGCTGTTTTGTGTCTTTGTTTTCGTTTAAAACCTGCTTTAGGTGTTCACGTTAACCTTATTGTATTTGCACAAGAGTCTTGAAAGTTCCTCTAAGGAGGATGGTCATGCACTACTGTATTTTCCTTGGTCTCCCAAATCATGCTAAAGACAGACTTGAACAGACTCTCTTGTTATAAGGTGTTGATGGTTCACATTTAAATAAAATCGATTCCAATGCATTGATTTATTATTCTATTATGCATAATGTATTTAATTGCTGATTAGATAGCAGGAAAATCAAGTGTCATATACTTTCATGAATAGGTTTTTTGCTTGGAATAATTTCAAAGATAGAAGAGAAAATATGATTCTATAGCTTTGTTGTAGTGCTACTAACAGCACCAATTTATCAGAAAATCTCTAATTAGATGTGTCTATAAAGAAGAGTGCATTGTCCATCAAATCCTTAGTAGTCTCCAGCATCACCAGCACAGATGGAGAGTAGTGCTTTTTCATAATGCCCTGAAGCAAAATTCTGAAAAGAGAAAATATAATGTATTTAAAATAAAGTGGCATGGCATTTCTAAAAAAGAAACATTATTCCTCTGAAATGCACTATGAAAGGGACAGTAACCGTTAGTCTTTCCAAAATTATTTACTTTTCTCATCTAAATATTTAACATTTCAAAAGAAAAGCCACAGAAATTGGAAAACAAATAAAAATAAATATTTAATATTTCCTAACCACTATTTCCAGTGAAAGTTATTAAAAATAATACTCTGATTTTAGTCAGGCAGCATGTGGTTTAGATTAAGTTGATTGAGCCTTAATGTGTATTCATAAGAACAATAACTTACCTTAGGATTAAATCTTCTTCTCAACTTTAGAAGAAAGTGCCCTAATAATTTATAATGTTATATTTATGTAATATATTTAAATGATATTTACAAATAATTATATTTGCAACGTTTATTATGTCAGTGTAGAGTGCAGACAGCAAATTGACAATATGTCTCAAAATATTTTTAAATGTTTATACTTACGAATGCACTAATTCTGCCTCAAGAAATATATCTTAAGAAAGTTATCAATTATTAATGAGCACAAAGATTTATGGCAAAAATAGGTACACAGTGATATTATGTATAACAGTGAAAAACTGAAAAGCAACATATAAATAATTTGAGCTAGGTTATGTACTTTACAGTTTATGCAATGGTATACCGTGATCCAGTGAAAATATTTCTTTGGGCAGCAAAACCTATTACTTATGTATTTTTAGATAAAGACTGAAAAGCACCTGTCTTAGTCCATTCAGGCTGCTATAATAAAATACTATAAGGTGGGTGGCTTATAACAACAGAAATTTACTTCTCGCAGCTCTGAGGTTAGCAAGGTCAAGATCAAGGCACCAGCAGACTTGGTGTCTGCTAGGGACGGCTTTCTCATACAGCCTTCTTCTCTCTCTAACCTCACATGACAGAAGAGACAAAGGTGCTTTCTTGGGTCTATTTTATAAGGACACTAAGCTCGTTCATGGGCTCCAGCTTTATGAGCTCATCACTTCCCAAAGACCCCAACTCCTAATACTATAATCTTGGGGATTTTCGCACATAACATTTTGTAGGGACATAAACACTCAAACCAAAGGAGAATAAAATTTCATTACTGGCTATCTGTGGTGGACGAATCAGGGCTATTTTTATTTTCTATAATTTCTACATTTTTCAAAAACAACGATACTAATAAATAAATGTTCTTATAAGATTCACATGTGTTAAAAATCAACTATCGTATTCATGCTCTCTTACAAAATGTCATGTAATTATAATTCATGGCTTTAAACGCACATAGTAAAGTTGCATTATATATTTATAAGTATTAGTGCACTTTGAGGTGGTTGTGATTAATTATAGTAAGTGATGAATAAATTATATAAGAACAAATTTATTCATTTGGAAAGTGAGTTATAACTCACATTTCTCAATAGGAAATGCTTACTATTACTAAAAGAGTTCAGGATTTTGAAGGTGGATATCAGGAGAGTTTTATCAAAGACAAGAACTAAGACTTCTCTTAACTACCCCACTAACTCTTCCTCTTGGAAACACTTCAACTCCCCAAGGATCTACAAGATCTTCTGTATTGTGTGTTCTCTTGGTCCTTAGGTTGTTAAGTCACTTCTGGATCATTTTTCAATAAACTAAAAGCTATTTTTCGCAATTAAGAATTTTGGTTGAAAATAATGTGAACAAGGTAACAGCACTAAGCTACGCGCAGAGTATAAGTTAAAATATATTCTCAGGTCCTTGGTTTAATGCTCTGCTGTCACCATCTTGAAATTCTTTCTAGCTCTCTATCATCATCTATCTATCATCATCTAGCTAGCTATCATCTATATATCTATTATCTATCTATCTACTAATCATCTATCAAGAGACCAAGCATTTTTATTTTCTACTAGGCCCTCAAAATTACATAGATGGTCCTATATGTTCTGATAACTTTCTGCAAAATTTCATCAAAATCTAGAAGTTTAAAAGAATTAGAATGAAGAAATGGGTTTGTTCAATAGTAAATCATTGCTTCTTTGCCCTTAAAGACTAAAAGAATAAGGAACACATAGAATCCCACATAACTAATAACGTTAAAATCCTTCAAATTACCGGTTTATGGTCTTTAACCAGTTGCCCTGCCCTTTATGACAGTATGAAAGGAAAACTGAACTTATCTAAGAAACCTCTTCAAATTGAAAGTAGTCTTGATGCAAAATGTTTTCCTTAGTCTGGTCATATTTTGGAATTTAGCTTAAAACCCAGCTACTACAGAGAATGAATATTTTGCATGACTTCATCAATGCTTTTGCTTAAAACACATCAAAGGGAAATAGGTTCTGTTGCAGAGGTGACAGGCTTTTCTAAGTTAGCACCTGCTGATGTTCTAAAGGCCAAGGACTAAAGTAGATTATCCCTGTCATTTAACTTTCAAGCTCTACCATGAGTTTATTTCAACGAAAGCTTTTATCTCCGTTTCAAAAAGGATAAAACGTATAGAAGACTTACTTTGATATCATGAAATAGGGATTTTCCATATCTCTCTTTGTATCGTTTCCTTATGGTCAGCAGGTCTATTTCACTTCTGGCAATTAAAATCCTGATTATAGTTTTATTATGGAAACCCAAGTCCTAAAAGATACAGAAGAGAGAGGAACTCAGAAGATAGTACCTTAAAGTCAGCCTGTCCCAAGTGGACACATCCCTTTTCTGTAGCCCTTGCTCTTCTTCCTGTCTTCGAACACGGACATCACTGTCCACACAGCATCCAAGTCACATCCCGAGAATCACCTCTGTGACGTCTCCCTTTCCCTCGCTGCCTTCTTACAATGAATTATTCTCATCTATTTTACTTCTTAAATGCCTTGTCATCTCTAGTCCAGTGCCCTTATAATGTCACCCTGATTCTCAATGCTTTCTCCCTTTTTTCAGCCTTGTTGACCTTCACACTGCCTCCTCCACGCTGCTTTATAAAGTGCAAATCTGGCCATGTGGTCTTTCTAGGTAAAAAATTCGTCCTGGGGGGAAGACATTCTGAACTCAGATGAAAGTTGATATGTCTGAGAAAGACAGCAATAATATTTTCATTTTATAGTCTGGTCACTATTGAAAAGTTACAAAAATTAGAATTCTAGGTGTTTCAAATATTTCTGATTTAAATTAAAAATGCAAAATCAATGCCAATGCACTGGCCCCCAAAATATTACTGCTTAAAAAGTTTCAAATTACCTTTTCAAATGGAGTAAAGGTGACATCTAGCGGCCAGAAAACATAGTCTAATTTTCGATGTCGATGTTTGGGCTCAGATCTACTAACAAACTTTTCCTAATTTGAGATTATTAAAATGAATGATCTAACTAAGTATCCAAATTGAAATTGTAAATTATTCACTTAGAGTGCACTTCAGAAAAATACAGAAGATTTATTTGGTAAGGGTGGTCACAACGGTTTTTTGACAAATATTTAACATTCAAGGTCCTCAAAAATTTGATTACTTGTACATATAATCCTTCTCTTTACCTCTAAGCTGTTTGTGAGTACACAGATCTTCCTTTTGCCTTTTACTGTACACACAGTGAGGATAACATTTTTATTTGTTATTAGAATAGGTAGCCTTGGATTTGCGCATAATTAGAATCAGGGTAATTGTGATTTTTTTTCATCATTTTAAAGTGAAACTTCAAGCATTCCGCTGTTGCAGTGGTTGATTTTTGGAGGAAAAAACTACTGCAATCATCCAACAGCTTTGCTCAATATACTATTTCAAATAAATGTGTAACCAAATCAATTTTTCTCCTTGCAAACAGAATAAAAGAGAAGATTATGAACATTGATTTTCCTCCTGTTTCTTGAAGTTACACAGTTCTTCTTGTGCAAAAACTTTAGAAAACACTTTGCACAAGACATATAATAAAATATTCTTACTATTAGCATATTTTCCCAGCATACTGACTACCTTTTAAGAAATTGGTCTGTGAAAATTACATTGAAGATAAAAAACTGATTCTTAAAGTTACTGTACTTTTGATTTGTTTTTATAATTTTCTCTGAGTTTATAAGGCTATGACATGTATAGAATGATGTATATGAGATCTTTTTCTTTTTAAGTCGGAGTCTCACTCCATCGCCCAGGCTGGAGAGCAGTGGCATGCTCATGGCCACCACAGCCTCGACCTGCTGGGCTCCAGCGACCCTTTCTCCTCAGCCTTCAAAGTAGCTGGAACTACAAGCGTGCACTACCACGCCTGGCTAATTTTTGATTCATAGCAAAGATGCGGTCTCACCAAGTTGCCCAGGCTGGTCTTGAACCCCTGGGCTCAGGCAATCCTCTCACCCTGGTCTCCCAAAGTGCTGGGATTACAGGCGTAAGCCACTGCAACCAGTCGAGATCTTTTTCTAAGTAGGTTTCATGCACATATGGATAAGGTGTGCATTATGGGATGCACTTAAGTGTTTGTTTTTATTTAAATAAGAACGCTCCAAAATATGTGTGACTGAAAATCACACTAAAGTAAAAAAAAAAAAAAATTATCTTCTAATTACAAAAAATAGATTTAGAGTTTACTGTTGTTTGGTTATCTCTTTAAGTAATTTTTTAAAATAACACTTGATGTTTAAAAATAACCATTGACATTATTTTGTGTTTTTAAACTTCAGGAATACAGCGATTTCTTACTGGGAGTTTGTAATGTTTGACATTTTCTGCTTGATGCCATGTGTTTTGCATTTGCATAAGTCTGATGTGAGGATCTTTGTAAATATACAAAAACATTTGAATGTACCCATTTCTGCAAATGCTAAAAAATGCTAAAACACACACACACATACACACACACACACACACAACATATGGGGGAGATAGACCCCAAAGAGCCATACTTCTTAACCACCTAAATTTGGTACAGGAAGTAGAGCATAATTTTTATTCGATGGGTCTTATTTTTGGTGTATAACACATTTTTTCACTTGGGCATATTTTCTTTGAAATGTATGTATTTACATACAAGTTCAAAAATAGGAATGAATATTTAAATAGAGAAAGTTAAATTAGTCCTTGGAAAATACAGACACAATTTGAGGAGAAATGTTTAAAATATATGGATCTTACTTACATGGATTGCACTATATAATCTATAAGCAAAATAGCCTGGTTTGTCACGAACACAGAGAACTAGGAGAAATCAGAGAGAAAAGAAACATTAAGGGAGACAATATTTGTTTTATTCAGAATCTGAGAAACAATGAGAACCTTTCTTTCTATTACAATCCTCACATTATAATGTCAACAATGATAAAAATGGTAGCACCATAACCCACAGAAAAAATCACAAAGCAACAATATTTTAATCATGGAGATTTTTCACTTGGTCTATTTCTTTCTTTTTCTTTCTTTCTTTTTTTTTTTTTTTTAAATGAAGTCTCACTCTGCTGCCCAGGCTGGAGTGCAGTGGCATGCTCACGGCCAGCGAAGCTTCAACCTGCTGGGTTCAAGTGACCCTTTCACCTCAGCCTTCCTAGTATCTGGAATTACAGGTGTGCGCCATCACACCCAACTAATTTTTTTATTTATTGTAGAGACAAGGTCTCGCCACATCGCCCAGGCTGGTCTCGAATCCGTGGGTTCAGGCAACCCTCTCACCTCCACCTCTCAAAGTGCTGGGATTACAGGCGTGAGTCACCGTGCCCAGCCCACTTGGTCTATTTCTATCGCTTTCTATTTCTGCTAGTTCCTTCATCTATACTAGTGAAAAAAATTTATCCTCTTAATCTGAAAATTAAATAAATAGAGCTTCAAAGAGATGTCAGTTTCACTACTGTTTAGATTTTTATTATTGTAGGATTCAATGTGACGTCTTCCCCCACGTGATTCATTCATCTTCTTAAATGCTAGTTTTAGTCTCTTATAGATTTGTGAGTAGATCTGAAGTCTCTTAAGGAGACACTGTATGAACCCTAACTCTAGACCAGTTTTAGAAGTTATCTAATCAAAACCACTGTGGCATTAGAACAACCTAGAGCCTGGCCGACAGTTGTCCTTGATGAAAATCAGTTGACGGTAGTAGACATTCCATAGTGTTTATGTGAATAAGTACACAACTCAATACATGAATGAATAACGTATGAGATGCCGTAGCTTTTAGCCAAAATTAAATCATCATCGTAGAATTTTCCCAGGAGCCCGCAGTGAACCCCATAATCACTCTTCAGTCACTGCTCCTTGAAAGCAGGGACTTCTGTTGTTTTTGTCATTGCTTCACTGTTCTACCCACAGTTCCTAAATCAGTGGCCAGCACAGTAGATGCTCAAAAGATGTTAATTAAATGAATGAACGAAGCGGTGAAGATGTTTTCAGGTATTTCTGACGTCTTCTATTTCCTCTCGCTTGCCCATTGCATCGTATCAGGGGTTGATAGTGGAAAGAGAACTCTTGAGATTCTGATGACATGAGTTCTAGTCTTAACTTTTGATCGTAAGTTGATAGGTTTTGGCGCACTCACCCTCCCTAGGCTTTGTTTGTAAAATGAGGGCTTCGACGTACCGTTATTAAATTTTACTGAGAATTTACTGGAATAGACGCACCTTATTCTCAGAAAAACACAGATATAGACTATTTTAGGGGTTCCACCAAACCATTTTCATGGAACCCTAGCTTAAAACTCCTTTACTAGACAATCTATAAAATTATCTTATTTCTTAGCTCTCACGCCCATGGATGTCTCTGCCATTCCAGGAACGACAAGCCACAATATTCATTTATTTAACAAGTGTCTAAGTGACCACTTGATGCATATTTGCTATGGGGATATTTTATGATTCCTCCTTTGTAGTCCCCGAAATGTATGCTGTCAAGTCACAGCACGACACAAGATAAAGCACAGGTGTTTCCATTGTAGTTTTCATGAATAACTGCTGCTGTTTTTCCCTCTGTGAAAGGATGTCTTTTCTTATATAGGAAGAAATGGGAGGTGTGGCACTTTCACAATAGCCTGAAGAAATCACCACTAAGAAACAAAGTAAATCTCTTTTACGGTAGGATTTACTCCTGAAAACAAATGTATTGGAGATGGTGACCAAAACAAAAACCAAGCCTTTTTCTCTAGGAGAGAAAGAAATCACATGACTGGTGATGTCTGCTCCTGAACAAGGGAATGGAAGTCGGTAAATAGAAAACTGATCCAATAGTGTGAGAACCTAAATCCTGAGAGAAAGTCTGACTTTAATGAAATGACACGCTTTCCTAACAGCTGCTTCAACTTTCATGTGAAGAAACAGAATTCCCAGATGCTCTCTCTCTCTCAGGAATTTGGTTCTCAAACTATTTGATCAGTTTTATATTTCCTGACTTCCACTTCCTTGTTCAGGAGCAGAAACACGCCAGCCATGTGATTTCTTTCTCTCCTAGAGAAAAAGGCTTGGTTTTTGTTTTTGTCTCCATCTCTAATACATTTGTTTGCAGGAGTAAATCCTACCGTAAAAGAGACTTACCTTGTTTCTTAGTGGTGATTTCTTTAGGCTATTGTGAAAGTGCCATACCTCTCGTTCCCTCCTGCGGTGGTTCAGCCTGTCATCCCAGCACTTTGGGAGGCCGAGGCAAGAGGACTGCCTGAGCCCGGGGGCTGGAGACCAGCCTGGGCAACTTGGTGAGACCGCATCCCTACAATAAATTACAAAAAACTAGCCAGGCTTGGTCACGTGTCTGTAGTTCCAGCTACTTGGAAGGATCAGGTGGAAAGATCGCCTGAGCCCAGCAGGTCGAAGCTGTAGTGGCTGTGAGCGTGCCACTGCACTCCAGCTTGGGCGACAAGAGTGAGACTCTAACTCAAAAAATAAATAAGTAAATAAAGTCATCAGGCTGACAGTTTAACACACTGTATCAGCAACTGATGTATTCTTCCTCTGTTGCGTTTACATCCTTTTAAAAAATACAATTCAGGGAAAGTGACTTGATCAAAGCTTATTCATGCACCTTTAATTCAGTCAGATTCAGGCAGCATTTATTGTGGAATAAAAGGTCTGCTATACTCCAGATAAATATTTACTTACCAATTGCAACTAGCAGCTCCTGAAAGTATCCGTCATAACATTCATTAATGGCATCTACAATGTCTTGCCCAGAAATATTTTGAAACTCCTGGAAAACTTTGACAAATTGAAATCATTCAAAGGGGATTTTGTAAATATGACAAATTTAAAGTACAAATATTTATTAGATTGCTATACCTGAGGAAGATATGATCTCTAAAATAATTAAAAAGACTACTGTCAGTTATGTTTGATATAACTATTATTTGAAATAAATACAAACACTCCAAGTCAGTAGACTCAACATAAATCTTGGACTTCAAAGACCTAGGAAACAATTGCCAGGTCTATCTAATGGGACACACTAGCTCAATTCAGATTTAAAATCAGGGGAAGCACACAACCAATCATCCAGTCATTCTTTATGCACCATTTGTTCAGGACATATATAATAGTCAGCCAGACTTATGTCAACAGCAAACTCTCCACTAGACCTTAAATATGAGAATTAGGTTTAAAAGTTCTCTGAGTGATAATTAAAATAGTGGTAGTAAAATCTATGAAGGGTACTCTAAGAAATATGAAATCACCTTTCCCTACAGGTGACTATAGTATGACAATTTAGATTTGTGCTAAATTAAGTTTCCTTATTTCAAGAACTTACTTATCTGGCTTTATTCCAGGCAGCTTTTAGTTCTCATCCATTCTTACAGAAAATTAAAGACAAGAAGATGTTTTTGTTATTATTATTATTATTACCTCTAGCTGACATATAAGGAATAGAGGTGGAAGCTAGGTTAGGGTAGATCATCTTTCAAAAATTTTTATAGACTTTTGTGTGTTTTATATAGGAAAAAAAGTTATTTGGGTCTGATGCGGCATGTAGTCCTAACACTTTGGGGAAGCTGAGGTGGGAAGATCACTTGAGCCCAGGAGTTTGAGACCAGCCTGGTCAACATCGTGAGACTCTATCTCAAGAAAAGAGTCAGCCTAGCATGGTGGGACATGCCTGTAGACCCAGGTACTGGTAGGCAAGATGGCCCCTTGGACCCAGGAAGTTGAGGCTGCGGTGAGCTATGATTGCACCTCTGCACTCCAGCCTGGGGACAGAGTGAGACTCTGTCTCTAAGAAAGAGAAGAAAAGATGGGTTTTTTAATAAAGGTAAAATAAACATACAGTAGTTTGGGGGAAAGTGCAAACTAATATGAGTGCATTCTCTAAAACCAATAAGGCACTCTCGATTTCATATAAATCATCACATCAATAATAATGACCTTAACACATTATAGATTGATTAAATTAAGTGCATTATATCCTTTTTTTTCCTGAGTCGGCGTTTCATTCTGTTGCCCAGGCTGGAGTGCAGTGGCATGCTAATGGCTATTGCAGCCTTAACCTGCTGGGCTCAGGTGATCCTTTCGCCAAGTACCTGGCACTACAAGTGCACCACCACACCTGGTTAATTTTTTTTTTTAATTGTAGAGATGAGATGGGCTCGGTGGCTCAGCCTGTAATCCCACGCCTTTGGGAGGCTGAGGAGAGTGGATTGCCTGAGCCCGCGGGTTCGAGGCCTGCCTGGGCAGTGAGACCTCATCTCTACAATAAATAAAAAAAATAAATAAGCAACCGGGCGTCGTAGCGTATGACTGTAATTCCAGCTACTCGGAAGGCCGAGGCGGAAGGATCGCCGGATCCCAGCAGGTTGAGGCTGCAGTGGCCGGGAGCGGCCACTGCACTCCAGTCTGGGCGACAGAGTGAGACTCCAACTCAAAGGAAAAAAAATTGTAGAGATGAGGTCTCTCCCATGGTGCCCAGGCTCAGGCAATTCTCTCACCTCTGCCTCCCAAAGTGCTGGGATTACAAGTGTGAGCCACCTTGCAATGCCATTATATACTTTTCAAGACAACATAGAAAAATCAATATATTTGAGTAAGTTCCTTATTAAAAGCAGAAACATTTTTAAATGCTCCTTATTTTAAAATCGCATAATTCAGTTACTGGAAAACATGAGATAATAGGGAAAATGTCATTCCTCAGTAGTGTCACTAAATGAGGCAATTTTGTGTAAAAAAAAATTCAAAACAAGTGCTTTGAGATGACTGACTCTGCCGTCTATCTTTGTGACATGTCCTCCTTTTTCCTAGGTGACTACTTGCTTTTTATTATACAATCGAGTGAGTATTACATCACAGAATAGCTGGAAAGAAACCCTGTTAGCAATTACCCAGCCACAGCTGCTGGTAGCTAGGAAATATCTAATATATTTGAGTAAGTTCCTTATCAAAAACAGAAAAATTTTTAAATGTAAAAATCCACATAATTCAGTTATTGGAAAACACGAAATAACAGGGAAAACGTTCGTCCTTGGTAATGTCACTAAATGAAGCAATTCTGTGTAAACAAAACTCAAAGCAAGTGCTGCGAGATAACTGACTCTGTGGTCTATCTTTGTGACGGGTCCTCCTTTTTCCTAGGTGACAACTTGCTTTTCACCCTGTCGTCGAGTGAGGATGAGAACACCATAGAATGACTGGAAAGAAACCCCGCCAGCGATTACCCAGCCACAGCTGCTGGTAACTCTTGTTGCACAGGATCATCTGCAGCATGGTTTTATGTTCCCCCGTCTTCTGCTGGCAGGCTTCCCACAGGACCTGAAACGTCACACGGCCAGGAGGGAGCATCAGAACCACCCCAGCTCATTTCACAAAGGGTCTTTGTGGCCCAGCGGAGAGCAGGTTCTAGTTACCATCGCGTCCTGAGCAGCAGTAACAGGGTCTGTGTATCCTTCCTCTCTGGTTCCCTGAAAAGTAAGCAGAGGTTTCCTTTGTCAGTGCTCTTACTCGACAACCTGCATGGAACTCGTGGGACAAAAATCCTTGAACCACTGAACACTCTGGTCATTCCTAGACGTTCTGTCATTCCTTGGAGTAAGACGGTTTCCATATATTGAATCCTTTTGGTTTGGTTTGGTTTGGGTTTTTTGTTTGTTTGTTTGTTGTCTTAGTTTTTGTTTTGAGTCAGAGTCTCACTGCATCACCTAGACTGGAGTGCAGTGGCATGCTCACAGCCACCGCCACCTCGACCTGCTGGGCTCAAGTGATCCTACCACCTCAGTCTTCTAAGTAGCTGGAACTACAGGTGTGCAACACCATGCCCAGCTAACTTTGTGATTTATTGTAGAGACAAAGGCTCGCCAAGTTGCCTAGGCTGATCTCAAACCCCTGGGCTCAGACAATCCTCTCACCTCCGCCTCTCAAAGTGTTAGGATGACAAGGCGTGAGCCATGGTGCCCGGCCAATATTATGCTTTTTAAATGTGTTTCTTTTGGTTTACTTTTTCATGGTAGCAGTGGTAATCTTTGAAGGCCATGGAGGTGTTTTTTTCACTTTTCCAAGTCTCTGTGCAGTAGCCTATCCTCCATCAAGCTGAGCATCCACTATTTGGCAGTGGGTGGTAGGAATGGGATTTGACATTGAGGAAAACTGCACAGAGAAAGTTTGTCTCTGACTTGCAAAGTAGGATTATGCAACAACAAAATACTCATGGAATACAGATTTTGTGGAGGGAGAATACTTTGCAAATTAGTTTCACTCCCACCCTTTTATCATGTGAAGAACAGACATGGTCCAGTCAAACAGGAGGGGAGGAGGGCTAACCAACACAGGGCCACCCTGAGGATTAGAAGGTCAAGAAGGGAGGAAAGAGGTAGGGAAAGCATTAAGCTTCCTTCTGTCAGGAACTCAGACGGTTTATTCAACCCCTCCTTTTGGGTCAAGATCTGCAGGGAGGCATTTTTTCCCCTCCAACTATGCTGAGAGAGAACTGAGGGTACAGTGACTTCCGCCCCATCACCATTTAGGACTCTAGAAAGGGCCACATTGCAGTAAATTCAGTGAGACAGCAAGACTGGACAGAGGACGTTCTTAAATACAACACCCCTGAATTAACCTCAGTCCCTAAGTAGCATGAATCCTATCTGCTTCTGATGCAGGGATTTGCACCCTAGCTAAGAATTAGTGGGGGAGCTTGCCACATGGAGTTGTTTATGATCATGGCAGGGACAAAGTATTTCAACAGCCAAGGGCACATTGACTAGAACTGTGTGAGACCTTAGGGGGTTTCCTCAGCTACTCTGTGAGTAAAGGTAAGTCTAAATCATTATAAAAGGTTACTTGACTCTGACCAAACTGAGTCAGAAAAAGGATCATAGGCGAAACCAGCTGTTAGTTTGAGTAGCCAATGCTGAGAAGCACCCACATCCTGGCATCAATATCTCATGTGTTACAGTTCCGAATGGGCCTTCCATTCAAGATCAGCAAAGATGCAGAAAATATCCTAATGATCTGAAGACACTCTACCCTTCCTGTTGCCAAGTCACCTCAGAAACCACATACACGTCATTCCACTAAGGGCCCTCTTGTAGAGATGGAGAGATGGCTAGAAATCTGAGAGTTGAGTACTCCACCCAATGGAAGTATAAGATTGAACGTGTACTCACACTGACAGTTCGAAGTATAACAGATTAAATTTACCGTTTTAGATTAAATATGAATGCTTTTTCCTTGCTAACCAAATCTAGAGGCAATTGAGAAAGTGCAAATTGTTCATAGAGAAATACATAAGCTACGTTTTGAGTAAATTTGTAGCCCTGGAAAATTTGATATGTTTAATCAAAAACTGAATGTCATCTAAAGATGAACAACTGAGAGGGAATAGACAGGAGTCTGTCAGATACATCTCTGCCCTCTCAATTTTCTTGGCTTAAAATATTAAGTGACTAAGAGTGCATATATGCAATTCTCATTTTTAAACTCTGTGCATTACATTTAAAGAGGGAAAGCATTTTATTAAGTGGTAAGACTACGGGTGCTATTTTATTTTCAAGTCATGAAAGTATTGGGATGTAGGGACCTTAGGGGTCATGGAGTTCCAGTCCTTACTTTGGAGAAACAATAAATGGGCCTAGAGATAGTAAGTGAATCATCCAAAGTCCGGTTGTTAGAGAAGAATGGCTGTTAGATTTCAGTGGTATCTGGCTCTCTGATCTACCATACTCTTCCTAAAAACACTTATTTTCAGACAATCTCCTCTGCCACCTTTCAAATTCTCTTGTATGGTTTTAACTTTGACCAAGCAACAAATAACTGAAAGCAATCAATATCTATATCTTCTGTGAATATGTAGGCCATTTATGTAGTAACATATCATGGTCATTCTTAGTCTTCATCTTGGTTGATCTACCAATAGGATTTTATGCAATTGACATTCTCTTCTTGCTGGACTTTCATCATTTGGCTGCAGGGTCCTGTATCTCTTTTTCTTTCCTTTTATTTCATCGGTTTTTCCCCCATGTTGTGAACTGGTTCCCCTTACTTTTCAACCTCTTAATTTTGGAAGGTCTCAGTACTTAGTTTTTTATCATCTTTCATGTGTATTTATACTCATTCTCTTGGTAAGCTTATTTATTCATCTGGCTTTGAATTCCATCTAAATTGTAATGATACCCAAATTTACAACTATAGCTGAGATCTATTATCTGAACTTCACTTCACATGCGTGTATTCCAATTGCCAACTCAACATCTCTGTTTGATTTTTCTAGTCTACATACAGATTCAGCATGCTCAAAATCCAATTCTTGGTTTTACTACACATTAAAACCCTCTTATAATTTCAGGTTTCCCATCGCACTCTCTCCTTTCTATTGCTCAGACCAAACACTGACAAAAGCATTGATTCTTTTCTCTCTCTCTCTCTCTCTCTCTCTCTCTCTCTCTCTCTCTCTCTCTCTCTCTCTCTCTCTCTCTCTCTGTGTGTGTGTGTGTGTGTGTGTGTGTTTTGTTTTTTGTTTTGTTTGGGGTTTTTTTTGTATTCCACATCCAGTTCCTTAGGAAATCACATATAGATACTACCTTCAAAATACATCCAGAATCTGGGTACTTTTCACTACTACCAGTGCTCTCATATAGATCTTGACTTTATTACTGATGTGGTCTCCTTACAGGGTTGTTTCTACCCTTGTTTCTCTGAGGTCTTTTCTCAATATTGCATCTATTGTGATTATTCTGAAGCATAAGAACACATCATTTCTTTACTCGGAAGCCAGCAATGACTTACCTCTCCCCATTTCACTTAGAGTAAAAGCTAAAGTCTTCATAATGCCTGCAGGGTTTGACATCATCTCATCACCACTTTCTACTTCTCCAGCCTCATCTACTCATCTACTACTCTACGTTTCCTTCACTCGTTCAGATGCCATCAACCGAGTCTTTGTTATTCTTCATACTAACCAACTACTCTCCTGCCTTAGACATCCTCTCTAGCTATACCCTTTGCCTGGAACATTCAATCATACATACCCGTTTGTTCGCTCACTCTTTTATTCAAACCCTTGCTCGAATCTCATCTTCTTAATGAGACTTACTCTGACCAACCTATAGAAGGTTGCAACCTGACCAATGTGCCCAGACCTACATTTCCTCTCCCTCTGCCATAGCTTTTTGCACCTTCTAACATTATATATCATATACCTGTGCATTCTATTTATGTTTAATTGTCCATATCCTCTTGCTGGCATGTAAGCATCCTAAAGGTTAAGATCTTTGTCTCTTTTGTTCACCAGTCATTTCCAATTACCTAAAATTGTGCTTGGCATATTGTAGGTGTTCAAGAAATTCATACTGGAAAAGTTAAAAAAAAAAAAAAAAGCTTTTAGATAGCAGATTTCAAAGACCAAAGTAGATGGACAGTTAACTTAAATTGGTGCCCATCTGTTTATTTTCCTATGCAGTAAATTTTCAAGAGCACTTTAAGAAGACTGGTGGGTTTAGAAATTGAATAAGTTAGTTGATGATTTGGCTTTTTCCAGGAAAGCAGAGTCAATCCGATTTTGTAATGTAATGAGCAAAATTAGTCACACGGTGAGTTTAATTGACGTAAATGTCAAAGAAATAAATAAATGAGTACAAAATTTGTTCTGGGAACCAGATAAAAAAGTAATTAAGGATGCTAACAATTTGGTTGAAAATATTTGAAGCAGATTAACTGACTATAGATGATTACTGAAAGCTGATTTCAATAGCATCCCCAGAGGCCTTACTGTACAAGTTTAAGAAACTGTCATAAGAGGAATTTTAAAAGCTAAGGTAAGGAATAAGCACCAAATTAGGTAGGTTTTATGCTTTGTCTTTCTGAAAACATTGATCATCTCTAGTACAATCTGCACATATTGATTAATTAATCTTCAAGTGACTAATTTTTCATTATATGACAGATAATTTGATCTTTCATAAATCCGTGTAATAGAAGCTGCAGGAAGTGTTGCAAGCCAGTTTAATGATGGGCATTAGTTTTCGAGAAGAACAAGTTCCAGCTCAGTTTTTTCCTTCTAAGAAACAGTCCTGTCAGGAAACACTTGTAGATTAAGTAAAAAAAATCTTCTCTCCTGGAAAATATGACAATGATTTTCAACACTTTCCATTTCATAAAGACCTTTAGACTTCCTGTGCTGCAATTCCCCATTCTCTATTAATTCAAAAAAAAAAGGATGCGTCTGGATTTTAATGATGTTAAAAAGATGAAAGTCACGGACAAGCTTTCCTTTGATTCCGAAAGTGAAGACACACTTTCATCTTGGATATAACAACTTGGTTATAGCAACAGAAGAATTATAAAATACTTGCATTGGGAAGAAATTGAAATACAAGAAGAAAAATGAGCTCACATCCCTTGATTTACAGAGCCAAAACCTGAATCTTAACACACAAGAATACAATAAACTTTGTTAATTTTCCTTGGCTTCTTATGAAAGCTAAGTTTTGATTTCACCCTCACTTCTTGGTATTCGACACTGAAAAGGAAATTTTACTATACTTAAAGGTGTTCTAAGGTTCAATTCTCTCTCTCTCTCTCTCTCTCTCTCTCTCTCTCTCTCTCTCTCCTCCCCTCTTCTCAATGTTCCAACTCTAGAAATCAAGCTTAAGAAAAAATACTTATGGACCACAGATTGAAAGAAGTCTTGATCATGGTTTGGAGGAGAGAGTTATACTATTAAAAACTCTATTAATATCATTACTCTTGAGTTTGTAGCCACTTGGATGAACTTAAAGTCTATAATACAGAGTGATCTATCACAGAAACAAAGAACTGAGTATCACATGTTCTCATTCATAAGCGGACGTTGAACAATTATCATAATACTATAAAAAAGGGAAACCACCAGGGGAGGTGATGGGGACATATCTCATCAACAAGGGTACTTGCATAATGGACATTTGTATACCTAACCCTGAATTGTACCCCACATCTTTAATATTAAAAATTTAAAAAATTAAATAAATAAAACTAAAAAAAGATAATTACTCTTAATATGGTAAACAAAAGCCTAAAATTCTGCATTTAAAGCACAATCAATAGAACAGTGATCTTGTCTGCAGTAGGCACGATTTGGCCTTTTTTGTATTTTTGTTTAAGCGGAGAAAGTCTAGGAAACAAAGTTAAATATGGCCTATATATTTATGTAACTTGTAAAGAGTCAATATTTTGTATTTATATGGGCTACCTTTTTTGAAAATTTTAATGGAATATATAAGAAGAGAAACTTAAGTTGGTGTCATCTTGGAAAAAAATGGAGCAATACTTTATCGTGTAAATTCATAATCCAAATTAGGTGACATCAGTGAGAAAATAAATTATCATGTGTTGCTTTAAAATACGTGAATGTCTTCGCAAATAATAATATTATATATATAAATACACGCATATACACATCCTATCACTAATAAAGCATCGTTGTTTAATTTCAGGAAAAAAACAGTAATTACGAATAAGGTCAATTGCCCTATTACATCAAGGGAAGTCATTGTTCATTGATCGTTTTTTTCCCTTGAGATTTATTTTCTCTCATGTTTCATTTTCAGAACTGTGTTTTTTCCTGAAGTACAAAAATAAATAAATAAATAAAGCATAGCTAAAAACTCAAAGATATTTTCCTTTTTAAAGTACTTTAAGAAAGAATATATGGCATTTTTTTTCCTTTCCTTATATGTGCTTCCCTTTTGGAAATTCTTTTTGTGTTTAATATAATCATCTACGTAAGTTTTTGTTTTAATTTATGGGCATAGACATCTTCAACCTTACCATCTTCTGTTGCCCATTTGTTTTTCTTGGTGGCAGTGTTCAGTTCTCTTTTTCAGCTTCGATGCATACTGATTACTGATTGTGAAACTTGTTTCCACTTTTTTGAAACAAACACCTGGACTATATTTTGCTGCCACCCTTGGTATTAAGTAGGGTTACTTGATGGAGGTTTAGCCAATGAAATTTGAGCAAGAATAACATGCATCGCAAGGAGGTCCTTAAAAACTCCCAAGAACAATCCTCCATTGTCCTTCTGCTTCTGCAGGTTGAGGACAGGCAAGATGAACTAAAAAGCCAGGGGAGGAGGTGGAAAGAGACTGAGTCTCTGAGTCACTTCGTGGAGTAGAGTGCTCTTTGATCGGCAGCACCTGTCCTGGAATTCCTGTGAGCTTGAGAAATGGTGTTTATTACTTTATGCTTTTAGCCATGCATTATAAGAAAAAGATGAGCTCAGTAAATAATTGGCTGGTTTTCAAGCAGAAATTAAAGAGAAGAGAGGGAAAGTTTAGAAATTTGACCCCTCTAAGAATTCTAAAGGGAAATCACTTACTGATTTCAAGCAATGTGAGCTGAGACTTGAACAGAGTTTGAAACGCAAGAGCTTTTTATGACTCAGTTCTGCGGTAAGAACCAGTCAATTTTGTTGTCTGAGACAGTCTTCAAGAAATTGTTTTTGGGTTGTGAAAAAAAAGAGAGGCATTAATGGGGTTACAAGGATGCAAAGAAGTAAGTCACATTGGAGAAATGTATCAGGAAAGAATTTTGCCTGTGGTTAGGTGGTATATGGAACTAATTGAATGCAAGCAGATCACAATTCTTCTAAATTTTTTTAAGGATTCTCATTTTCAAAGACATTTACACACCCTGATGAAAGAAAAATGGGCTCCTCAAGTTGTAAACTGCTAGGCCTCTAAATTTGTCAAATTTGAGTTGTGAAAGAGATACAACCCTCAAGGAGAACACGCAGACGCTTCTCGAATGACAGTGGCATTATCTGCCAATAAAATTCATTGTAAGCTGAAAAATCCCAGGTCGAAAATGCCTTCAATACATCCAACCTATCAAACATCATACGTTAACCTAGCCCACCTTAAACATATTCAGAACACTTACATTAGCCTCCTCTTGGGCAAAATCATCTAACACAAAGTCTATTTTACAGTTAAGTGTTGAATATTTCACGTCATTTGTAGACTATTGTCCGTTACGTCAAAACCGCAATAATTTTGCACCATTGTAGACTCAATAAATCATAAGTCAAGCAATGAAAAGTCAGGGACTGAGGACTGCCTGCATGCCACAGATAAAGCCAAGATGGATAAAGAACAAGGAAGAATTTCTTGTTTGCCAACAATAGCCACAGAAATGTTTAGGTTACAAACAAATTCAGGAACTCATTGGCAACAACTGGCACAAAGTGGTTCAGGGAAAAGAAAGAATAGACAATGGTCTGTTATGTACTTTTATCTTGTTCTCTGAGTTTCTGAGGGTCTTAGGAAGGAGTCTCACCCTAGTCTCTTTTCTCAAGACTCTGGATCTTTTCTCTGTCATAGGCACCATTCTTCCAACTTAATTCTCACTAAAAAAACTTTTCATTTATTATTTTTTTCTTTAAAGGCAATGAAACCTTTTCTTACTTTCACATTCTCACGTACCAAATTCTGCCTGCTTCTAGGTTTTGTTGAAATTTTATTTATGTATAAAGGTTTGGAGATTTAGAAACTTCTTTCATTTCAAACGCACACACACATGCATATGACATCCAGCCAAACCAAGTCAAACCAAACCAAAATATTGGCTTTTAAGACATTTTCGCTAGCTGTGGGCTTCTAGATTCTTTTAATAATTAAGAACCGAACACTGAATCTCTTTGTCCTTGCATTCCTGAATGCCTTTACTCGATAGAATGACAGGCATACTCAAGAATATGCATTGAACAAAAGATAATCATATCTTTCTGAGGGTCTTAGGAAATATTATTCACATTGCAATGCTAATATGTGGGATGTTTTAAGAAATATTAATCGAATGAAAATAATTACATATAATGTAGTTCATACAGAAACATAAGGTGTGACAAAATCTAATTTTAATTTGAAGTGATGTTCCTTTTGAGCAATAGGTATAGTCCCACAGAATTTTTACTGGTGAGGCGAAGGATCACATGCTGGCACTTCGAGTTTGGAAGATTCAATTAAGTTCTGAATCTCTATTGATTAACTTTTTTAGGCAACCAGAGAGCTAGAACCTTATGCTTTCGACTCTGTGTCTGCTTTTCTGAAGTGCTTATAAGAATATTCATATTACAGTGCTTATGGTTACTAAATGAGAAATACGATTATCCTCTCACACAGTACTAGGCACACAGTGGGAGCTCAGAAAAGAACTTAAAGGTGAAATTAATTTCTAATCAGAATTATAAGTCATGACTAATTTTTTAATCCTTTAACTCCCCTGAAATATATAATTATTTATACATATATGTATATTTTATAATCATTTTAAGTATGGCAGGTTTTTAATTTTTTAGAACAGAGCTGACGCATTATCAATACTTGTCTTCACACCCAACTCAAGTTTCTAGTTGAGTGCTTTGAACATGGCTGATATTCAGTAAATGTTTTTATACAGAATTTATGGTTGTGCTGTCATATGCTGGAGTTTTCTGTCCCATTTTTTGGAAATGACATGCATCTATTTTTTAACAGTGCAAAATGATGCGGATTTTAGAATGCCATACCTGGACCAAGTTCATGAGAGCATCTCTGAAGTGTCCGGAGGTCTCTGAATAAATATCCTCTTGAAGGTTATTGCTGTATTCTGCACAGGAAACCATGTTAAAGGTATGATTTATTATAGAACTGCGTATCAATGTGCTTTGAATAAGTTCATGCCATTTCCAAGTTGTGAAGGGAAAGTCCAGGAAATAGGGTCAATTTGTTGACATTTCTTTGTTAATAAACTGACCACCAAAGAAATCAGTCATCTCATGGTGACTGACATGGGTATAGGTCTATTTTTTAAAGAAAAATAAATTATCTGTATTCCAAAATTGAGAAGCAGAATTGAGAGTCATTTCACATTTTTTGATTCTTAAAATTATTATAATTTTTCTTTCCTTTTGGTTTTTTTTTTTTTTAGAAAGCAGGATTTATTGAGAGGACAGAGAAGCTCCCACAGAGGGAGGGGATCCGAGGGGGTTGCCTCATAATTATTTTTCTTTTTCCATAGACTGCTGCCCAGCCCAGCATTTTTCCAAGTGCTTTGTTTCATTTTAACATTTTAAGTGAAGGTTCTTACTTCATTCCTTTGGAAAAGCCTTACTTTTGCTCAAAGGCAATAGTGGTGACTGTCTGAAACATTTTCTTAACAGTCAGTGTTACATAATATATAATACAATAAAACTAGGCATTAAACCTTTTTGAAAGTGAAAATAGTTACTCTTTCTGCTTTGAAATGTATAAAAATCTGATTTTGAGGTAAATTACAGGGATCATTAAATTAATGTAAAGTGACACAGCTATATTTGTAGAATCCACTGAGTAATTATTGTACTTTGCTTTGTTTTGCCTGTTGTGCGTCTTTCCTGGGTAAGAAATAAAATAGCCCCAGAACGAAGGTGCTGGACGCTTTCTTGTCTTGGTAAAAACATTCACCTCATGGAGACTTGTAAGTATTTCTCTGGAAAAATCTTCTTGACTTTATCTAGGGAACTGTTTCATTTTGAGTGCACTCAAGATCAATTTTACCTAATAAGTTAATAAGTCTTGAGTGAGTCATAATTCAAATGTAGGGGTGTCTCAGGAAACTCTTCAAAATACATGATTTTTGTGTTATGTAGAATATTCTTATGTGTTACTTGAAAAACATGAAGTTCATATGTGTGCAAAATATATTCGCATGTGTATATTTTCTTACGCAAGCAGTAGGCTTCTCGCATCTGGAAAATTTCTCCATTTGTTCTGGAAGCTAATATATCAATGAGGCAGTTCTCGTCAATGCCTACTCCCTAGGAAAAGGAAAAAAGAGAGCAATATGAAGGTTCTTTTACTGGGGAAAATAGTGTCCTTTGTGAAAAATAAAGGGATACAGCATTCCTCCTGTTGTGAGAGGTGGGGAGGGGGCGGACAGAGGGAGGCGCAGTCTCCGTTCTGGCTCTGCCATTTACTAGCTATTGGATCCTGAGGAGATAATATTATCTGAAAGAAACTCTGTTTCTCCGTTTAAAATACAGCACGATGGACATTTCTAAACAGAGTTGAAAAAGACATGTTTAAACAATGCTCATGACACCAAGCATTTCCATTTGCTACTGAAATGGAATTTGATATTCCGACGGCTGCTGGAATATCAGCTCTACAGCAAGCTGAAATTATAATATAGGTCTTCTCATTTCCCAAGAATGTTTTGGAAACTGTCCCCGCCGCTCCTTATATGTGAAATTGTGTACAGTTTTCATGAACCTTTAGATGGGTGCTTTCTGTCGTCTCTTACAGACATGTACATATATTAGTCTATGACAGTGATTTTAAACACAGCACAGCTTTTTTTAAAAAGCCTCAGACAGCCCTACTATTCTATGAAATATTGATAAGATATACTTGTTTAATCTAAACAGCAACACATGACTTCATTTTGATAATTTTTAGACACATAATTTTGCAAGAGGTAAGAACTGACATATGCCATGTGTTGAAAGTGATTGATCAAAATAAACATGAATTTTGTACAATGCCTATTCGGATCAGTAAATATGATGGCCAAAATGTACATTCCCTTAATTTTTTTTCGGTTGCCTCTTTCCTGTCACACAGTGTTCACAGACTGTAGTGATCTGGTCATTGGCAAACATGTTGGAGTGATTTCAACAGTTCTACAGGTGTTTAATACCAGTATTTGGAAAGAAGTAACAGGGCCACTTTGTTCCCCACCCCTAGCCAACAAAATCTGTAACAAATCCATAGTTAATTTATTTTATGGAAATAATTTTCCTGTAAGAAATAATTAGTCTAATTTCTCAGAAGTAAAATTTGACGCATTAAAGCAAAAAAAATATTTGTAAAGGAATAACTTAAGGTCATAAAAATAAACGTATCATTTATATATTGTCTCCAATTCAATATCCTATTCTGATGTCGCCACATTTTTACAAATAAGTAAAAAAGATTCACATGATTTTTAACACATTCTTCTCCATATATCTATTGAGGAGAGACAAATCTGAATAGCCCTGGGGGTTTATTTACACATTCCTTTTGGTAGCTCAGCCTAGAGCTGGCTCAGTAAATCGGAGTTTGTATAACAAAAGAGCAGGTGGGCCCTGTCACGGGTCTCTGGAGGCTCCATCTTCCCAACAAGGTCACTTCCCTTGACCACAACATTTCCACTGTTACATCATCGCTTAGTTACTCCCGTCTCACTCCTCAATCAGGTGTGTATGTGGGAGCATCACAGGGCAGTATCCCCTCTAGAAATACCAGCCTGTTCCTATGTCGGTGTATTTCTGGATCCGATTACTACCTTCATGGCATGCCAGAGTTCATGGGCATCATAAGATGGTGGTGGATACATGAGGCCAACCATCACTTCTTTGAAGTGATGTGAAAGCTGCTCCTTCAGATCCCCAACCAGGTCCTGTGGGGGGGGAAAGTACATATGTTTACTGTTTCAGCTGCCAAACTTACAAGATCAAGGGGACACGTGCAGAAGGTCTTCTCATAAGATTTCCTTTTCCAGGCAAAACTATGAAGACAGTAAAAGATCAGAGTTTCCTGGGGCTGGAGGGGAGGGGAGGGAGGATGAACAGGTGACGCACAGAGGATTTTTAGGGCAGTGAAGTTACTCTATATTAATCTATAATGGAAGCTACATCTCATACATTTGTCCAAGAACGTGAACACACAACACTTAGCTTAAACCCTATGCAGATGATGGACTTTGGATGATGGTGATGATGAGATGTCAATGTAGGTTCATTAACTGTCACAAATGTACCACCATAGTGGAATATGTTGATAATGGAGAAGACTGGGCATGTGTGAGGACAGAGATTGTAAGGAAACTTTTGACCCTTCCACTCAATTGTCCTGTGAACTTAAAACTTCTCTTAAAAAATAAAGTATATTTGAATTGTTTTATTTCAAAGTTAATTATATCAAACCAAAATTTTAGAGACAGTGGCATTGGAACGAAGATAGAGAAAATAAATTGCTACACCTGTTTAAAAAAGAAAGATTTCCTGCCGGGCTCGGTGGCTCAGCCTGTAATCCCGCGCCTTTGGGAGGCTGAGGTGAGTGAATTGCTTAAACCCACGGGTTCGAGACCCGCCTGGGCAGCGAGACCTCATCTCTACAATAAATCAAAAAATCAGCCGGGTGTGGTGGCGCATGCCTGTAATTCCGGCTACTCGGAAGGCTGAGGCGGAAGGATCGCTGGAACCCAGCAGGCCGACGCTGCGGTGGCCGGGAGCGGCCACTGCACTCCAGTCTGGGTGACAGAGTGAAACTCCAACTTTAAAAAAAAAAAATAGATTCCCAACCTTCACCTCTGTAAATTCTGATTTGGAGGGTTTGGAGTGGCAGCCAGGAATCTGTATTCTTGGAAGGTTCTGAGTTTATTCTGCATGTGACCAGGATTGAGAACCACCGGCTCCTCGTTACTGAGCTCAAAGGGAAATACCAATGTGACAGGAAACTTCTGGCTGGGAGCCAGGAAGGCTAGGGACAAGTTTACTCTTAAGCCCACTTACTTGGGCACCTGTGAGAAATATCGGTTGAGCTGGGTATACAGATTTGAAACTCAGAAGAGAGATTTTGTTTAGAAGCAGATGGTAGCAGATGAGGCCATGGTTTTAGAGGTCACCTGGAAGAACCCATGGATTGATGAGAAGATGGCCAAGCCCTTAGAAACACCAGCACTTAGGGAGAGAGTTGAGGAAGAGGAGCAAGATGAAGACACCAGAAATCTTCAGAGAAAGTAAAAAGATGTGACTGTCGTCCCGGAAACCAAGAGAGGGACGAGAGTGTCCAGAGAAAGGCAAAAGTTACGAAAATTCAAATAAGAGCAGAAAAATGTCTACTTTTTTTTTGGAGTTAGAGTCTCACTGTGTTGCCCAGGCTAGAGTGCAGTAGCCCGATCACAGCTACCACAGCCTCGACCTGCCAGGTTCAAGCAATCCTTCTGCCACAGCCTTCCAAGTAGCAGGAAGCACTGGTGTGCACCTCCATACCTGGCTAATTTTTTGGACTTACTGTAGAGACAAGATCTCGCCAAGTGACCCAGGCTGGTCTCAAACTCCTGGACTCAGGTAATCCTCTTTCCTAAGCCTCCCAAAGTGTTGGGAGTAGTCCCAGCTACTTGGGAGGCAGAGGTAGAAGGATCGCCTTAGCCCAGGAGGTTGCAGCTACAGTGAGCCGTGATCATGCCCCTGCACTCCAGCTTGGGCTACAGAGTGACCTGACTATGAATGAATGAATGAATGAATGAATGAATAAATAAATAAATAAAATAAACTGCAGAAGGGATGAGACTGCATAAGACTTTGGTGTGAGAGGTAGGAGTTGGAGAATCTCTTACTTGATGGTCTCTGTTTTTTTAGTGAAAAAGAAAAAGAAAAGGGTATGTTCTTTACTTAGGAAGATGGGGAGTCACCAAGAAAGAAGTCTTCTTCTTCTCAGGTGCAACTTCCTCAGTTACTTGACGGAATACCTAACACAATGTCTTTCGTGTAATATGTGTAAGTAGCCAGTGACCAAATGAACAAACAAATGCTTATCACCAAAGGATAATATATGCCCAATGAAGTAGAAATATGAAGTAGGAACACCAGAGTATACATTAAAAGGAAAAGGAATAAAGGACTGAAACACAGAGGGTCATACAGAGGAGCTTCGTCATGAGTCCATGTGGAGTAGTCCATCACTTTAGTCCTGACGTTCCTTGCTCTCAGCAGTTGCTGGAAGAGACACAAATTAGGCCCTGGGCGCCCTTAGTACAATGGTGAGAGCAGACAACCTCATTGACGGTGTTTCCTCACCTCTGCTTGCTCCCAGGTCATCCATCCACTAGGCACCATTGGCACATCGCCAAAGACCCATGGAAACATTTGCAAACTGAAAAACAAAGTATTGGTTTCAAAATATGAAAATGATGCTGCAAAAGCTAATATTCTGTCAATTTCAGTAACTGTCCAATTTAGTATCCATAAAACTATTGTTAATACTTGAAAATAATTGGCTTGTTATTTTTTCTCACTTCAAATTACATTTCTGAAGCCAGGCATGGTGACTCACAGCTGTAATCACAGCACATTGGGTGGCAGAGGCGAGAGGATTGCCTGAGCCCAGGGGTTCAAGACCAGCCTGGACAACTCAGCAAGACTTCGTTCCTACAATAAATAAATCAGCCAGGTGTGGTGGTGTGCACCTGTAGTTCCAGCTACTTGTAAGGCTGAGGCAGAAGGATCACCTGAGCCCAGAATGTCGATGTTGCGGTGAGCCATGACTGTGCCACTCTAGCCTGGGCAACACAGTGAGATTCTGACTCAAAAAAAAAAAAATTAACTTTTGAAGCAATGTTCTGTGCCCTGAGTGCTCTTCCCCCCGGCTTCTCAACTTCGTTTTAATTGGATATGACAAGAATGACCCAGTTTGTATGATCAACTTCCACAATTTTGGATCTTCCCTTTCCAGCCTGCAACCTGAGGTTATGTGGTTTGTAACAAGGCATGCTATCTGCCTGCATTCTCATGACCCAAAATTTCCTCTGCATAATTTTTTTTTAAGCGACAAGATGTGATCTCATTCTGCTACCCAGGCTGGGGCACAGTGGTGCAAGCACAGCTCACTGCAGCCTCCAACTCCTGGGCTGCATCCCCTGGTCCTCAGCCTCAGCCTCCCAGGTGGCTGGAATACACGCATCCACCACTAAGCCCAGCTGACACATTTTGATTTTTGAGATGAGGTCTTGCTAAGCTGTCCAGGCTGTTCTCAAAATCCTGGCCTCGAGCGATCTTCCCACCTCAGTCTACAGAGTAGCTGAGATTACAGGTGTGAGCCACCACACTCCAAACTTCTGCAAGATTTCTTTATCATTCTGGACCCCACTAGGCTGGAGGTGGAGCGTCTGGATGTAGCAACATGGCAGAAGGCAAGCTGGGATGAGAAGGCAGTTTCAGGGCATCGAGAATTCACACTAAGGGCAATGTATGGTGAAGGGAAGTAGAAAACGGGAAGAAACCAAGCTTGAAACCGTGTGCACTTCCACATAGGGCCCTGAATCCTTGTCTTCTCGTGTGTTATTGTCTATGGGTGGTATTGATTGAATGGCACACAATATAGGAGCAATTTTCTTGAGCTAGAAAGAACCTTCGTGTTGACGTTGATGTTCACGAAACACATTGCAATAACTTCCTGGGAGGCATACAACTTTTACACCTAAATGTCACTGGAAGCTTCAATTCACTGAGCAAAGATATATTGACATCATGATCATTCACCCCAATTTCTAAAATAAATAAAATAGAAGAGATTTGGGTTAGGGTTCCTGGATTCTTGCCTCCTCTCTGCCCCAGCTATTTGTCCTGCACTGATAGGGTACTTTGTGGTTTTCAGTTTTCTCATCTGTAAATGAAAATGAATGAGACCAGGCTCTGATGTCTTGTCCAGCTTCCCAAGCCTACAATGGACCGCTTGATCCCAGATGAGATTTCCAGCTCTATTAATTAACCAGAAAATAGGAACTCTTGTGGCAATGGGACTTGACAATTTGGCTGCTCTTCCTGTGTGACTAATTGCCTGCTAAGTGCTATATGAACAGTCTTGGATCATCGACCACCTTAATTTGAATGTAATTAATTATGTAGATATGAGCATTTACTTTTATTAAGATGATACCACAGCAAAAAGGAAATAGATGTAAATCAAGCCACGTGGTCTTGCTTCAAGTATGAGTCACATCTGGTTCACATGTGGTCATCTTGTATCCAAGTCACCTTTAATATAAATTTAAAAATCCATGGGGTCCACAGACAGCTGGGGGTCCTGATCATATGACTTTCCACTGAAGAAATCTGGGTATATTTATCATTCTATGACTTGTCCTATGACCTATACAATTCTACTATTCACCTACAACGGTAACGCAATAGTGGGTCATTTGAAAACTTATGCCTCAATAATGAGTTCTATGTTTAGCATTGAATTGGTTTTTTCTTCCTCCTTCTAAAATAGGAATTTACTTACTGACAATGGCAGAAAAAATCTTGGAGAAGTTAGAGGCCTTCGACAAGCAAGCAAAGATAATCACAGCCAACAGAGCCAAGGTTTGTAAAGTTCAAGAGGAAGTTCAGTTTCGTCATTCAGAAGTCAACATTTCAAATGTGAATGTCGTCTTAATTTCTTAGCTCGTATGGTGGCCCCCCACCTTTCTGGCATCAGGAACAGGTTTCATTGAAGATAGTTTTTCTGCGGACTGGGGAGGGCAATGGAGGGGATGGTTTTGCAGTGATTCAGGCTTCAAGTGCATAACATTTAGTGTGCACTTTATTATTATTACACTGTAGTATATAATGAAATAATTATACAACTCACCATTAAAAAAGAGAGAGAGGCGTGGACGGAAGGGGTAAATAAAATGATGGGTGGTGCCCTGATCTGACCGGAGGCAGCTGTGCATGGGGTCCCCACAGGCCCCAGAAAGGTACGTTAATGTGGAGGCAGAAACGACCTTGGTAAATGCATTATATTTTGTAGATTTAAAAATGGTTAATATTTTGCTACATTTATTCTATGATATTCAACCGTGACCCTGGTCATAGTTTTAGTTATTACTAATAGTGTTCATCCAACGAATAACCTTGGCTAAGTTTTGGTTTTTAAAAAAGAAATGTGAGTGTGTCTTTTAATAAAACCTTTTTTTAATTATCAGTTTTTCTAAATTTAAAAGTAATAAATTATTTTTAAAATTGGTAAAAAAAACCAACAAAATATGTCAATGAAATATTGGCAGGTATAAAATAATTATCTTCTTATAATTCCAAGAATTGGTTTAGCAGACTACTTCATTTATATCAATGATAAAATAAAAATAAACTACCTTACAAGCAGCAAGTAATTCTGTGAACTGAAAAGTCACCCATCTAAACTGACACTATGAAGAATTCATTGACTGCACACTATGGCATCGGGCTAGCTGCCGGGTAGGTTGAAGTATGCCTCAAACCTGCTCAAGACCAAAAACATTCTTAACAGCCAAGTCAGATATGGTGACTTGGGGGTTTTTTTGTTTGTTTTTTTAAAAATAAGTACACCATAAACAATATGGTCGTTAGTGTTTCAGCATATGGATGTGAGGTCTGATCTCAGAGTTCTTACTAACATGTTAAATGTGTAACAAGTTATTTTGTTGGCCTTGGAAAAGAAAGAGAGCATTTGACATATTTACAGAATTAGTAATAATTAAGACAGAAGTTAATTTATCTAAAAAAGGCAAACAAGACTCATCACATTCAATACAAGGTATATATACACACATGTATATGTATATTTATATGTGTATGTATGTATGTATGTACTTTTTATTTTTATTTTTTCCACTTGGGGTCTCACTCTGTTACCCAGGACAGGCTTGAGTGTAGTGGCACACTCAGGGCCACTGCCCCCGTTCCCCGTCACTATCCATGGCAATCATTAATCTGTTCTCCATCTCCATAATTTTAAAATTTTTTAAATTTTTCTTTATTTTTTTAAATTTATAAATAGAGACAGGGTCTCACTATGTTGCACAGGCTGGTCTCAAACCTCTGGGCTCAAGGAATTCTCCTGCCTCAGCCTCTCAAAGTTCTGGGATGACAGGTGTGAGCCACCACACCCAGCCTCTATAATTTTATAATTGTTTTTATTTATAAATAAAGGTGAAATAGCTTTATTTGGATTGAGAGTTGGAAAGTAGGACCTGACCGAATATATTGAGCTAAAGAGTAGAGATCAGGTTCCAAAACAGCATCAAAGCTCATCAAAATAAAAACAAAAATGAAAGGCTCATTCACCAAATGGATTCTACTTCCCAACAACCTTGCGGTTAGCACAACCAAGAAAAAGGCCTGCTGGGCAATCAATGCTTTTGTCACTAAATTACCCAAGTGTGCCAATTTACAAAAAAGGTACAGGTTTCTCTTCATAAGTAAATTTTCCAGAAAACCCTCAACCATAAGTATCATAAGAGAAAATTTCTAGAACCACATTTTACAGATCCTAAGCTTGTCTTCACTTTTAGCCCAAAAGGTCTCACCGTCCTCAGCAAACAGCTCCCTGCTGAACTCATCAGCTATAAGTTTCGTCTAGGCAGCACGACGGCCTTGGCTCGCCATGGCGATCCTCTTCCTGTTTCCCTAGCCCGTCAGGGCTGAACCGCAGAGTGAGGCTCAGGTAGGGGTGGCGTGGCTCCCCGCCAAGGGCTGATCTCCCCCAGCACAACATGGCATCTGAAGCCCGATGGGAGTGCAGAACTGGTGAGACTTGAGGGAAGGGTCCAGGCCCTTCTTCGGTCAGAGTCGCCGCTGGAAGAGGAAGAGGAAGCTTGCCACGCTTGCAGTTCATCTTCTTATGAGCTTTCTTCATTTTCTTTTTCTTTTTTTTTTGAGTTTGAGTCTCACTCTGTCACCCAGGCTAGAGAGCAGTGGCATGCTCTCGACCACTGCAGCCTCGACCTGCTGAGTTCAGGCGATCCTTTCGCCTCAGCCTTCTGAGTAGCTGAACTACAGGCATGCACCACCATGCCCAGCTAATTTTTTTAAAAATCTATTTATTGTAGAGATGAGGTCTTGCCAAGTTGCCCAGGCTGGTCTTGAACCTGTGGGCTCAGGCAGTCCTCTCACCTCAGCCTCCAAAGTGCGGGGATCATAGGCATGAGCCACCGCGCCGGCAGCTTTCTTCATTTTCTTCCGCATCTTCTTGTCCATCACCATTCCCGGTCCTAGCATGCCAGGAGCCATGGGATTCACAGGAGGCATGCCAGGAGCAGGCGGGGGGTATGGAGGAGGATAGCGACCTGAAGGTTGGCGTCCTGGATACCCTGGCTGTGGCACAGGATGAGGGGACCCCTGAGGAGGTCCTGGAGGACAAGGAAAGGGGCTGCAAGGAAAGGCTGGACTGGAACCTCCAGGGTACCCGATGTTGGGGGGACACGGTGGAGTTGGCCCCGGCTACCAGCGTTGGGATTCCACGTGCTCGGTTGTTTCCCGCAGCCTTTCCACCACCGCCTGGGTTCGATTCCTTCTTCGTCTCAGTCTCAATTTTATAATTTTGAGAATGTTATATAAGTATATTCAGTATGTAAAACTTTAAGATTGATTTTTTATTTCACTAAGAGCATAATGGACCTAGAGGTCTAGCCAGAATTTTGCATAAATCAATAGCTTTACTATTGAAACTAATATAAAAGTTGGGTTGCTGAGTAGTATTCCAATACATGGATGTACAAAGTTTCAACCAGTCATCCATTTTGGGTTGTTTTCAGGATTTTGCTGTGAAAAACGAAGCTGCCAAAGAAATAAAATAAAGCTGCTATGAACATTTGCATACAGGTGTTCGTATGAACATAAGTTTCCATATCTCTGGGAGGAATGCCCGAGAATGCGATTGCTCGTGCATCTTTTTCTTAGACGCGGCAAAGTCAAGGCCTCAAGGTTTAATCTCAGTTCCCCCAAACCCTGCACCTCGGCCTGTAAGCTGCCTGGAGGGAGCTGGGCTGAGGGCTGACCTCCTTGGTTCCCATCCTTTCGGGGATCCAGTTCTGCCTGTTTGCCGATTCCTAAAGACCGGTGTTCTCGTACAGTGTGTGTGGGTTTCTGCTTGTGGAGAGCCAGAGTTCATTCCCATAGCAGTGAGTCCCTCATTGGCAGAAGCAGGCATTCCCTGGATCCTTTGACTTCGCTTTCAGGTTTCTCATCTCTACTCCTTCATGCTGCGCCCTCACTTTTTTAGAGAAAGCTTTCAGCTCCTTGACTCGCCCTTAGCTGTGTCCTTTTTCCTCACCAGTCCCTCTGTGTAAGTATTTAATGCTGTCCCTTTCTGACGACTTTCTTAACTCTGCTTCTGGCTCATGGGACTAGAGGAAGATTGGCCAACCCCGGGCTAGAGGAAGGGGAGCAGCTTGGACGGATGCACTGCCGCAGTCCAGGGACCCTGCGGCTCAGCATTTGCTGTGAATGCAGGTCTTTCCCCAAATGCTCCTTTGAGAGTGAGCAGGGAGCCTTCAAATCCTCTAGTTCTACATCCTTCTTTCATAGCCGCGAAAGAATGGTTCAGGCCACACAGCAGAGGCATGAAACAAGTTGGTAAATGAGGCCCCAGATTCCAGACTGCAATAAAATTGCCAGCCACTACTGTGTGTATACAGTGAGATTAATTTTTATTCTTTCCACACAAGATTTACCCTATATGGAAAGTACTCATTTATTTTGTTTTTGCTTTGTTTTCCTGCAGAAAAACAGGCTTCAGAGTAAAGGAAGAAAAAAGACTTTGGTGACACCCCTGACATTTGATTTTCAACTGGAATTTGAAGAGGCTGTTACCCCCACATCTAAGGCAGCATCAAAGATCACAGAAGACAAACCGTGTGGCACCACAAAATCAAAAAAGTAATCTCATGGCTACCTCAAACTTTATACATCACTTAACATTTGTCTTACATCATGCAATGTATATTAGATGAATCCTTTGTTATACAGCACATTTTATCAGTGGTTATTAACATATGCTAGTTAGCATTCTGAATATTTCTAGTTTATAGAATATTATGTATAATATTTCTCTCATGTAAATGGTAATAGCAATTCTGAATTTTTAAAGAAAGGATGTTCTTAAACTTGGTTTTTTTTTCCCCCAAAATTAATATCAAGATTTATTCCAAACTTGAACTGATACACTTCAAGAAAAAGCCTGCCAAGAAAACTAAGTAGAGCAGTTTTTCCATGCACTTACAAGGGATAGCCTGAATATGTCACACTTGGTCTTTCACTGGGTGCTGTGTAATGCTATACATTTTTCCAGACAGCAGAAGTGTAGAGGAGAATCCCCAGAAGAAAGAAGCACTAAGATGCAGAACCAACCGAATTTCAAATCAGTTGGACATTGGAGACCATGTGGATTCTGCCAGTCTGTCCTTATCTCATTTATTTTGCATGGCAGCCCAGTGTGTTAAGTGCAGTTTTACAGACCAAAAAAAAAAAAAAAAATCCAGGCCTGGTGAAGATTAAATAACTTGTCTAGGGTCACACAGCTAATGAGTGTCAGAGGCTGGATTCAAACCCTTGTGGTCTGGTCACAGGGCTCCTTATCATGACTGTGTTCCTTATCATGATTGTGCCTGGATTAACAGAATGACTGCGGGCTTTCGGACTTGGTGACGAGGTGCAGTGCAGTGCTTGGTATTAGGTGGAGAACATGTAAGGAAAAGCAGATGGCGATGCATTCGAGAATTAGAGTTTCATTTTGGATATATCTGGTTTTAGCTGTCCATGAGGCATTCAGACCAGATTGGGCACGTTCAGGCCATGGACTGTGAGGGATTCCGCTAATTTGTCTAGAAGAGTTGAACAAACATGTCTGAATCTAAAGCAAAACATTATTTGGACAGTCATAGTTTATTGTAGTTGATACTTATCATTTTGCTTGTAAGTATTCTGATTGTGGCCCAAAATACAGCTCCTCAGATCTTTGTTATTTATGATTTGGGATACCAGAACATGTTTCTGCTGTGGAACCATAAGGAGAAAAAGGAATTTGTTTCTGCACAAATAAGCACTTATGAGTGGTTTACATAATTTAGTTTTCTCAAACACCTCTTATATGACTACTTTATTTTTATGTAGATACAACCAATAACTATACTTCAAAATCATTTATAGAGCTATCTATATTAAAATGAAATATTTTAATACACAGAAAACATTGCGTAAGTGGAAGTTGAGAATGTGGAGAAGGGAAAAGTAATATCTATTATATATTATTTTATATGTATACATTATGATGTAATGATATATGGCTAATGACACATTTCAACGCAGTGTGCAGTTTTTTTATAGCAGGACTTTCCAGGATGATACTATTGCAACTCCTTTCCTGTCTGATAAGACCGTTTCCTAAATAGTTTATAGAGGCATTGTCTATCCTTTGTTGGTGACAGTATAACCCACCAATAACTAACTAATGTTCCTTTTGAATTAAGCATTAGCCTGGTTGGCTGGCAAGTTTGAGGCCAGAGGCAAAGCCACCGTCTAAAATGTATAGACAAAGAGGCACTTTAAGATAGCAAAACGTGTTAATTTCCTGCTATACTTAAAAAATATAAGAACTCAATCAATTTATGCAAGAATGAAGCGATGTAGCATGTGTTGTAAATGACTGTTTAATTCTCTGACAGTGTTAAGCATTGCCGATTTATGTACTCCCCTCTGGGCCTGTTTCTGCTACCTGTTGTGTTTTCATTGGTTTAGAAGCACATTGTCTTTCTCCTCACATGCCTGGCAATTTTTTTTTTTTATTGAGAACTACCTCGAAAATGCATTTGTAAAGTGTAGATATAATCTGAAGCTCTAGATGATGTCTTCTCCAGAGAGGATGTGTCTTGCTCTTGGCAGATGGTGAGGCTTGGGGCCTCAGCAGCCCTCAGTCGGAGTAGAGATCAGTGCAGGACTTCAGCTCTTTTGCGGGCTTGTCCATGTATTTTCCTCCATTACTTACAGGAGATGAACTGCAGACCTTTGGCATTCTCTCCCAAACTGAAGGCTGTTCCAGAACCCTTCTTCAGTGGGCCCTGAACTGGTATTTTGTTCCCCACAGCCCTGAAAGTGTGTCCAAAATGCCACACAGCTTTCTGACCTCTCTGCTGCTGATTTGGAATAGACAAAAAGGTGCTCCAAACGCCTGACCTACCTGAGCTTTCACTCTGCGTCCAGCTCCTGGCCTCTCGAGGCCTTACTGTTCTGGGAGCTCTAAGGGGTATTCAAACAAATGTTTTAAATATTTTTTCCAGCTTTTCTAGCTTTCTTGGGGAATAGCTAGTCCAAATCACCAGATTCTATTTCCAGAAGTGGAACCCAAATTTCCATTTAATGCAATACAGTTCACCTTTGGACAACAACAGTTTGAACTACTCAGTTTCACTTACATGCAAATTTTTTCAATCTACACAGTCAGGCCTTAGTATCAACCAGTTTAGCATCTGCAGTCAAACAGATCAAAATATGGCATTTGCAGGATTTGAAACCCACGTATGTGTGGAGGGCAGGCTTCTCACATGCACGGGCTCTGAAGGACTGACTGTAGAACTTGAGTCTGCGCCAGATTCCGGTGTCCCCGGGGGTCTGGAACCAACCCTCACGGATCCTGGGGGATGAGGCTGTCTAGGATTCCACTCATACTTGAATAATTCTCCTTCTGCCACACGTTTGATTGTTTCCAGGGCCCTTAACCCGGTTTCAGTAAAACATCCTTGCAGATTTCTTCAGCTTATCTTTATTAACGATAGCCCCACTATCACATACTATTGTAATTTTCGCTTATTGATTTTATTCTACACGTCTTTGTTGAGGGGCTTCTGTACCCTGGAGGCAACAGCAACCGTGAAACACACCCGTGCTGTTCAAGTTCAATGAGAGTCAGAAAAGCGAACAGGCGAATGCTTGTTGCTGCAGAGAGATTTCCAGTGTGGGTGTCAGCAGAAGTTTCCAGAGGAGGTGGTACTTCAGGTGAGACCCAAATGGCTAGGGAAAAGGCAACAAGGTTCCAAGTCGCGGCAGTGATATGGACAGAGCATTGGCCAGAGGCAAAAGAAAACCGGGCTCGTTTAAGGAACCAAAGCGTGGCTGGACTTCACTGTGGAGTAAAGCCTGGAGAATGACTGATGCGAAATGAGGCTGGAGATGAGTGGAGGTCAGCTCACCAAAGGTCTTATAAGCCAGCTCAAGAATTTTGAACCACGGCTAAGGCAACGAGGGTCACCGGAGGGTTTAAATAGGGCAGTGCACACCCAGCACTAGATTTTAGAAACTCCATTAAGTAGCAAAGAAGGTAATTACGAATCATGAAGGCTCCTCAGCGGGCCTGACGTTCTACTAGAGTTTATAGGACCGCCAGAGCCTGCCTCTTCCAAGAAGCAACCCATCTGGCAGGTGCGATTTCTGGTTATGCCAGAAGGATTGCTTAGTAGGAGCATAAGGCAGAAAGCTTCTACCCCATGTCAACAGTGATAGGCTGGTTATATTGGTTATATTGTATGGATTTAATCCATTTTTTGGACAGAAGGATACACTTACATGCAGAAAAGATAATTAAGCATAGAGAATAGAGTTGCAGCCTATAGTGAAATTTAATTTGTCAAATCCCTTCTTTCTTAAATTCAACGTCTGTCATATACTCTGTGTACTGTTAGCCTGGCCCAGAGATGAAGAGGCTGGGGCTTATAGATCAGTTGCCAGGTTTTGCTTCCTCTTGGCTTCTGTGACTCTGAACAAGTTGTATCCCTTCTCTGTGCCCAGTGTCCTTGTCTTTACAGTGAGGATGATAACATTGTATATTCCATAGGGTTTTGTGAGAATGAAATGGGTTAATATATTTGAAAAGTTTATAATTCCCCAACATGTAGAAGGCACTCACAACAAACTAAAAAAAAGACCAATAACAACAATATAAGCTTTATTTTTGTAATATACAATCATTTACTCTAATTATTAAAAAGAAGATAACAAGATCTTAGTAATATAATGAGGTACAGCTAAGCCATGTTTACATAAGCCAAGCATTTCTCCAACTCTGGGTAAAATGTGACTAAATGGTTAAGTGTGGTGGGGTGAGACAGGAACAGGAAGGATGGAGAAGATGGAGACATTTTCATGCCTGGTTTGCTACAAACCTCACAATTCCTCAGTTACGTGGACACAGGTTCCTCTAAGCCCACACAGATTCTGGGAAGTTAAGGGCCTCACCTCCACCAAAGCCTGTGAGTACTTCTCTACAGTAAGTCCCCTGCATGCAAACAAGTTCCTTTCTGAGAGAGTGTTCGTAAGTCCAGCAAAGTTAACCTAGGTACCCCACTAACACAGTACTGTACCAGCTGCATCACCGCTGCTTTTATGCTTGCTTCCGGACATCCTGGGCTTGAAATAGATACTGTACTGTACTCTATACAGTATTGTAAAGTGCACAAAAGCACCACCACTTGTTGAGGATGTACGCAAGTAACAATATATGCCAGGCCTGTGAACGAACTTACATGGTTAGGCATGGGAGCACACATTCCTCTTCTCTGAAGCCGGAAGGGCACTCCCACTTGTTCATACCTGGAGAACCAGAGACTCCAGAGCAGGGCTTCTCAGCAGGGCTGTTCATTAGAATCATTTGAGAGCCTTTAAAAAAAACACAGTGGGTCCCTCAACCTTAGAGATCATGATTTAACGGGTGTGGAAATGTCTGGGTGTAGGAATTCTTTGAAAGTACGCCATGTGAGTCTAATAAGCAGCTAGGAGTTTGAGAGACACCACTGCAGGCATTTCTCACCCTCGATCAAGAGATTCTGGTGTGATGGCCTGTTTGCCACTGATTCATGCGAAACAATCTCATCTCTCACTGCCTGATATTAGCTGAGTACCAAGTAGCTTGAGCATCTGAGGTGCGGAAGGAGCCCATACTTGTGGGAAGGAGTGGTCCAAGAGAAATCACAGACCATTTCAGGGGACTCTTCCTTGAAGGAAGAGTTGAACCAAACAGAACAGGTGGCTTCTGCGTGGGGCTGGTTTAATGGGAAGAACAAGGAAACTTTAGAAAGTGTGTCTCTTAAGGACAGAAATAATAGGGGAAAGGGGGATTCAAACAATAAGCATTTCGGAGTAAAAAACTAATAGAGAAATCAAACAGATGAAAACTAGATTGATAACCTAGAAGATCAAATAGAGGCAAAAATACAAAAAAAAATTGAATTCATGTTGGAAAGAGACACATAATATAGTTTCAGGATACTCAACAGTATCCCGAAGTAAACATATACTTAAGTAAGTCAGAAAAGAGAGAAACAGATGATTAGGAAGTAATCAGAGAAATGTTAGAAAAAAATTTTGAAGACAGACTTGAATTTCAGATCAAAATGGTTGCCAAATACTCAATTTTCAGTAGAATTACTTAATTACAAGGGAGAAAAAACAGGTTAATTACAGAGGAAAGGAAATAAATCAATTTTATGTATCTCATCCGCATCTCTGAGGCTAGTAAATTATTTTCAGCTTTTGAACAGAATAGCAATGTAAGAATTCTCTGTATGAATTATCATTTACATGTGAGAACAAAAGAGATTTGGGGCATGAAAGGCTTTAAAAAGTCATCTCCCTATGTCTTTTTTCTGATGAAGTTACTTGGAAATGTATTTTATTTAAATTAAAATTAAATATGAAGAAAATAAAGATCCCAATAAAAAATCCCAAACTGAATATCCTATTACAGAAAATATATATTTTATTTATTTATTTGCTTTATTTATTTATTTATTTTTTGAGTTGGAGTCTCACTCTGTCACCCATGCTGGAGTGCAGTGGCACAATCATGGCTCATCACAGCCTGAGCCTCCTGGGATCAGGTGTACATTATGCTTGCTGTATATTGTGAAAGATTTGAGTCTCTTAGACTGAGAGTTCCATTTCTGTAACATAACCTACTGCACATGCAGACGTCACCTGGCCCTCTGCCCATTGCCATGTGGAATTGGGTCTCAGAGAACTGGAGCAGGGGCTGTTAATCTGGCTGCTCCTATTGCTGAGTAATAAATAGTCCTTCGTCTCTGATCCAGGAGTCTCATGTCTTCGGCCGGCAGCAAAAAACTGTGGTAGGCTAACTTGTTAGCTTCTAAGTAGGGTCAAATCTCAGACCTTTAACAATTCCTAACATCTATTTCCAGAGAAAAAGCTTAGGTGTATAAAGACAAGATACTTGGACCCTCCTTGAAAACTGAGTGGCAAACGTATTGTGGCTTATTCCTCAGTAAGTTATAAAACACCCTTGTCCAGGTCCCTGTCAGCCTAGAAGGAAACTGTTATACCCGTTCAATCTATCCTACAAGTCTATCAGTTTCTAGATAGCAGGACATATGATTTAGTTATACCTCAACCAAATTCACAAAATTAATCCATGTAGTAACACAAAGCTTTAAAAACTATGAGAGGAGATTATATAAACTAGAAAAGCCAAGATCAATTGAGGACAGGATTTGTGTATAATTAATCTTATAAGTCAAATGTATAGCAACTTGTTCTTAGTTCAATAAATTGCTTATATATCATGTTAAGTATGCATTTGTTGAAGGACTAAGAAAAGAAAAGTTGTCATCTTTCAGTACTTCCACCAAACATTGGCTTTCATTTCACCAGCACACTGAATCTTTAGGAGCACACAGGAAACTTAACACGTCAAACACCTCCCAAGAGAATGTTAACATGACCACAGTTTGAGATACTGAAGAGGAAAAAAGGCAACAGAAAGGTACAATATTGGTAATGAGAAAGAAGCTATAACCATGGATATCAAAGAAATTAAAATAATTATAATGAATACTTTGTATAACTACACTGCTTTGAAACATGACTGTAATAATGGATAATCTTTGGGGAAAATATGAATGGGAAAAATCTCAACAAAAAAGAAAATATGAATAGATCAATAACTGTAGAACAATTTGCGGAGTCAAATAACTCTTTTACAAAAGCACCACTTTGAAGCTATGTCAAGGGTGAGTTTCTTTGTAGTTTCAAAGAACTGTTTAAATAGTTATTGAGCACAGACAAAGTTAGAACAGTTCATAGTTCTTTTTTACAAAGGTGGATTTGATCCTAAAGTCTGAGCACAAGAATATAAAACAAATATAGATTTTTTTTTTTTTTTAGGAATCTAAAGCAAAATATTGGTTTAACTATTTCATTGACTATTCTCAACTCAGGGACATAGAAACATAAAACAGTTTAATTTTAATTTTAATTTTAATTTTGAGTTGGAGTCTCGCTTTTGTCACGTAGGCTGGAGTGCAGTGGCACGCTCATGCTCATGCTCACGGCTACCGCAGCCTCGACCTGCTGAACTCTCAATCCTTCTGTCTCAACCTTCTAAGTAGCCAGAAGTACAGACGCACGCCACCACGCCTGGCTAGTTTTTGTGATTTATTGTAGAGATGAGGTCTCACCAAGTTGCCCAGGCTGGTCTCGAAGCCCTGGGCTCAGGTAATCATCTCGCCTTGGCCTCCCAAAGTGCTGGGATCACAGACTGAGCCACCGCACCCAGCCCAAAACAGTTTTATATTTCTCTAGTTTCATCCTGATCACTTTAGTTACTAAAAGTCTGTCTAACTAAGATTTTGATCCCACGTCTAGTTAAGGCTTTCCCTTGCCCACGCAAGCCAGTCTAGCAACACTGGAGGAGCTGAAATGGAGAAAAATAAGGGCAACAGCTTTATTCTTCCTTGTCCCCTTCCCTGAAAGAGGGAGACTGATACGGTCTTCTTCTAGCATACCTTCTTTCTTCTTCTAATCTCTTTTTCCTCTCATACGGAAACAGAGGTATGCTAAAACTGGCTCCTGCCAGCTCCTTAGAGCTGCTTGTTGAATTTTCAGTAATTTTGTGAGATAGGGATGAAATACCAATTATTGAAAATTAAATTTTGTAAACTTAGTGACATACTAAAAATAAAGATAATATTCAAAACTCATCCATTCCTACTTATTTTACCAAATTTTAACATTATCCATGGACTTGAAGTCATTTGCATCTATTATATCTATATGGTGGAAATACGGTATAACATCATGCTACTACACATCTTTTCCCAATTCCACGTTCAGTGAATGTCACATTGGTAGCTAAAAATTGGCAATGGGAGTATTTACACCACAGAAATTACCAAATGCTACAAACCAGGGCTTGAGTTATAAAAAAAGTGAGGAAGAAAATGCTAATGATGGAAATTAAACTTAAAAGTATGTCTTGCCTTTAGCCATTATACTTTAAATAGCACCGATTCGTGAGAACATAGAAATTATTATCTGGTTCTGCAAAGAAGTTGCTTATGTCATTGATGAATGAGTGAAATTTTGTGTTGGAACTATACTCAGAGAAAAGGTTATTAAACATTTGCCAACACACTCCCTGAATGGGAGAAAGGGGGAAAGGAGAGGAAAGAAGACAACAGTTCTTACTCACTGGACACCGGAACCATCTTTTCTCTTAGTCGTTAATCTACTTTTCTGTCTCCCTCCACTTCAAATAGTTAAAATTCATATTTTCAGGACCTGCTCAATCAGTTCCAATCTTTTATACTTTATACTATAATAGTATTAACACAACACCTACATCTATATAACTGAGACTTCACCACAATTCTCCAAATTTATTTCTGAGAGTTTTGTAAATTTTCTAATTATTTTAATTAAGATTAATTTCTATTTCTTCCAGGCATCTCTCTTTCAAATGCGAGCCTGAACCTAGAATGAGTGATTTTAAAAAGTCAAATTTAAAACCCCACTTTGTTCAAATAAATATAAAGAAACAAAAAAGTAAGTCAATATTTAACATATTTACTTCTTTGATTTATTAATGCGTGCTTTTATTTATTTTATTACTTATTACTGTGTGCCTTAAAAGTTCTTGATAATGTAATGTATTTGTCGAAAGTATTTGCATGAACTAAAATGAATAATTTACTAAGAAGAAGAGATGTTAAATATCAGAATGGACAACTTATGCAATTCACAAAACAAGAATATATTTAATGTTTATAGGATTATTTGGTTTTTCTTCTAGAAGGAAAATCTCTTGAGTTTCTTTCAGCTCAATGCTAAGAGTTTCCTTGTTATTGTTTTTTTAAAAATCAAGTATGAACAGCTTACTTAGTAGACACTTATTTACTTTGAAAGAAAAAAAGGAAACTTATTTACTTTCAGGGTTAGAAATTTTAGGAATCTATGAGCTAGGAACTAGCATTATAGATGCTTAGAGAATTTGAGTGTTGTATTTCTTTTTCTTTCTCTGGTATTAGCGAACAATCGCTGAATTGCCGTTCTCATTAGCCTCGACTGAAGTTCCCTCACTCTTCATTGCCCCACGTCGCCTCATTTCTCTGTGAGGCTTCATAACCTAATTTCTCAAGACAATTATTTATACACACTGTTATTTCTTATAGTTCACTTTTATAGTGTTATATTTCCTTATTAGCTCTATGCTGGACACTATTGGGAAAATTATTTATAGGAACCATTTGAGAACTAGAACTAGGATGAGAACTCTGTATTCCAGAGCGAATTTTTTATTTTTATTTTTACCATTTAAACCAGGGATCTGGAGGCAGTACTTGTCAAATTTTCCATCCTTATCATATTCAAGGCTTCAGTGTTCCTGGAACACCCAGGTGGGAGAAGCACTGGCCTCAGGTCTAGGTGCAAGTTTGTCTGTTCTGGTTTACTCTTACCCTAAGGTTGTAACTCTTTGGGATCCTGGGTAGAATGCATGTGTGTGACGTTTTTGGCAGGCAGGGGAGGGAGAGAACAGATCAAATACCCCACCTTTGCAATTTGGTCGACTTTTGACTTTTGTGGCTCTCAACCCTTGAAGCTTCTAAAACCTGCTCTTCCTTTCCCTTCACAAATACTCTCAGTGGCTTTGCATGCTGGGCTTACATACCTAGGTTCTTACCTTCTTCTAGGTTTAGGACCAGAAGTCGCTTGCCATCTTTAGCCCTATGGTGCTCTTTCGCCTTTTAAAAATATTTCATCCAGCTTTTTTAGATGCTTTCAGCAGGAGGGCTGACACTAATTTCCTGGCCTTCTATAATGGCAGCAGAACTCTTGAATCTGTTTTTTCTCCTTAAATGATATAGTGATTTTTTTTTTAAGTTGGAGTCTCACTCTGTCACCCAGGCTGGAGTGCAGTGGCATGATCATGGCTCACTGCAGCCTCGACCTCCAGGGCTCAGGAGATCCTTCCGCCTCAGTCTCCCAAGTAGCTGGGACTACAGGTGTAATCGGACTACACCATCAGGCCTGGCTAAGTGTTTGATTTTTTTGTAGAGGTGAGGTCTCACTATGTTGCCTAGGCTGGCCTTGAACTCCTGAACTCAAGCAATCCTCCCACCTCGACCTCCCAAAGTTGTGGGATTACAGGTGTGAGCCACTGCATCTGGCCTTATAGTGATATTTTCAGTGGAGGTTGGTCATCTCCAGATTAAAGCCCCTTCACGGCTTCTCACCACATTATGAAACTTGTACTCGTTACCAAGACTCTGTGTGTTGTTATTTTTGCCTGTACATTCAGCCTCACTCCCTACCTCCTTGCCCTTCATTAAACTACATCTTCCCTAGTCCCCTTTCAGTACAGCTGCCCGATAGCCTCAGAGAAGTATGCTTTTGCCTCTGCCTATACACACTGACACCGTCCACACAGCTTACTCCTCACTGCAGGTTTCAGTGAAGTGACATCTGCTCAGAGAGGTCTCCCCTGACTAACCTATCAAAATCATACCCCCTTTATGAAGCTTCCTCACCAAAATGTATTTTAATATACAGTTATTCGTTATTTTGGAGTTTGGTTTATTTTCCACATTGCCCACTAAAATGTATGCCTCACTGGGCAAGAGTCACAGTTTCAGAGTCCACGAGTATGTGGTCAACAGATGACGGAATGATTACCAGATTCTGTATTAAGTTTGTTACATCTATTATCTCATTTAATGCTCACAGCACTTTTTATGAATGCTGTTATTTCCAGTTAACAAATAAGGAAAGTAAGACTCAGAGAGGTTAAGTAACTTTCCTAAGACTACGTAACTCTCAAAAAAAGAGGTGCAATTTGGACCCAGCCTATCTAAATCCAAAGTCTGATCCCAGTACTTTGGGAGGCTGAAGTGGGAAGATCATCCCTTGAGCCCACGAGTTGGAGCCTGCAGTGAGAGCCACGATTGTGCCATAGCACTCTAGCCTGGATAATAAAGCAAGACCCCCAACTCAAAATGTCTGTATGCTTGACCCCTACATTATACTTTATGAAAATCCATTAGATAATAATTCTGGTAAATAAACTCATATTGGGGACAGGAGAATGTAGGTTGAGAAGAATATTTCTCTTTTCAGGGGAATTAATCGAATAATTTTTTGAATAGCACATATGATTCTGTTTTATTTAGAAATCCATTATTTTCCAAGAAGATACAGTTTTATTGTATAATAGTAAATGATTGAAAGTAATATTCTGTTAATATAGATAACAGAAAATTATTCTAGAATAAAATAGAATAATTTATTCTAAAAATGTAAAAGTAATGAATATGTAAGCACATAAGATTAAAATATGTTTCTAAAAATTTTACTGCTAGAAGAAAATGGTTTATTGGTTTAATTAGAAATTGTTTAAGAGAATGAAAAGATCATTTATGTTTTAATTTGTTTTCTTAGAGCCAGGAGCTGAAAGTCTAAAATCAAGATCGATTAGATCTTATCTTTATCTTAAGGATACCACTGAGGTAGGTTTAATTTGTATACTTAACAATTACTTCATAGAAATTCAAATTAGCACTCATAATTTTATATCTGCTTCTACAGATCCCAAATTCAAGCCAATTGTAGGATTCAAAATGATAAAATGCGAAAGTAATTTCATCACTGATATTATGTAAAACTTTATATATGGAGACAGTAGAGAAGATAATATATTCTTTGTTTCAGAGGTTTTAGTGCAGAAGAAATTATGTATTGAACATGATAAGGGCTAGCAGTTATCATAAAGTCAATTAAGGCCACATCATAAAAACCTCGTGGCTCAGCCTGTAATCCCGCGCTTTGAGAGGCCGAGGTGAGTGGATTGCCTGAGCCTGCGGGTTCGAGACCCGCCTGGGAAACTTGGCAAGATTCATCTCTACAATAAATAAAAAAATTAGCCAGGCGTGGTAGCGCGCGCCTATAGTTCCAGCTACTTGGAAAGCTGAGGCGGAAGGATCACGGGAGCCCAGCAGGTTGAGGCTGCGGTGGCCGGGAGCGGCCACTGCACTCCAGTCTGGGTGACAAAGTAGGACTCCCAACTCAAAAAAAAAAAAAAAAGACTATACGTGTATAACTTAAACATTTTATTTTAATTTAGAATATAAAATATAGATCCATTGCTAATATTTTAATATGTAACCGAGACCACTTTTTTTGCATGCTATAGTTAATTAGATTTTATAATTACAATAGCAACGACCACAAACAGGTTTAGCGCCCACCGTTACTGACTCTTTATGATCACTTGAACAGAGGTTCAAGGACATGCTGAAAAGGAAGTGACTGACTAGCCTTAGGCACTGAATGTGCATTAGCCATCATTCAGTGGATTTTGCCTAGGGAACTAGAGAGATTAACTAATCCTGAAAATCAGCAAGGGAAAGTCATTTACAAGAGTCTCCTGGGTATTTGTTTATTATTAACCCTGATTACTGCCAATATAAGGAAAGATATATGAAGAATTATGGTTCTACATACCTAGAACCATAAATAATAACTGTCATAATTTCTGAATTTTACTTTTTTTTTTTCTTTGAGTTGGAACCTTACTCTGTTGCCCACTGCAGCTCGACTTGCTGGGCTCAGGTGATCCTTCTGCCTCAGCCTTCCAAGTAGCTGGAACCATAGGTGCGTGCCACCACATCCGGATAATTTTTTTATTTATTGTAGAGATGAGGTCTGCCAAGTTGCCCAGGCTGGTCTCAAACCCCTGACTTAGGCAATCCTCTTGCCTCTGCCTCCTGGGATTGCAAGCATGAGACACTGCGCCCAGCTCTGCATTTTACATATTTTTAAAATGTTAGCAGGATTCACTTTCCAGATTATTCATTTTATCCTCATCTACATGGTTTATTTAGGTTCATTTTTTATAAAAATTTCCCAAGATATTTACATCATGACATCACAGTTTACTCATCATAATACATTTACTAACATCTTATATAAAACATGTAATGTGAATTTTTAAAAAGCAAATGAAAATATCCATGTGATTTAAAAAATTAAATGTACAGAAAGGCTAATAAGAACACATAACCCTTTCATCCCCATACTTCCTCTTCTAAAGTCTTGTTTTCAGAGACAACAATATTCAACCTTTCTGGGTTTCAGTTCTTTTAATGATTAACATCATATTTCTAAAACATGAGTTTATACTGCTCATTTTAATTTATCAAATGTAAACATTAGCTATGGAATAATCAATAAAAAGATTGTGCATTATCTTTTTTTTGAGTTGAGGTCTCACTCTGTCATCCAGGCCAGAGTCCAGTGGCACGGATCATGGCTCAGGGCAGCCTTGACCTCCTACACTCTGGAGATCCTTCTACCTCAGCCTCCCTAGTAGCTGGGACTACAGGCACATTACAGCCATGCCCGGTTAGTTGTTTTGGTCTCTTGTTTTTATTTTTATTTTTTTGTAGAGACAAAGTCTCTCTATGTTGCATAGGCGGGGCTTGAACTCCTGGACTCAAGCAATTCTCTCAGTCCTCTTGCCTCAGCCTCCCAAAATGCTAGGCTTACAGGTGTGAGCCACCACACCCAGCCAGGCTGTGCATTATTTTATTTACACTACTCCACATCTCACCTCTCTCCCCTCTTTCCTCATCTCAATCTCTAGTAGTTATGTTTTTGTTTCTTCTATTGTTAACTTTTGTAACTTGAAATAAGAGATCGAAGTATGTTTTCTTCTCTACCATCTTCAGTCATCAACTCCTGATTTTTCTTCATATAAGGTGAAGAGCTTAGCAGTCTTGTTCTTTCTTCCAACTCTCTTCTACACCTTTTTCCATAGGCCAAGTATATGCTTACTTTTACATTTTTTAGGTCAAAGACTATATTCAGCTTTGCGACTCTGATTAAGCCTTTATGTTTTGTTCATAGGTCAATTCTAAAACTCAAAATGCTATTAACAGCATTTGTATTATTAAGACATTGTAAACAAGAATTCATCATAGAACAAAGCTGTGTGCCAGAATAGGTACAATGTAACAATAGGCTTCCTTTTCTTATTTTCTATCAGTTACTCAAAAATAATGCCATGTTTTAGTTTCCCTCATATTTAGACCTCAACGGTCTTGTGCACTTTTTGTCTTTTCCTGGAATTTCTAGTTGTCTTTTTTTTTTCTTGTGGAGAATTGTGATAATAATAGCAAACATCTACATAGTGCTTGTGTGTCAAGCACTGAAAGTTTATACCCCAAACAACCCAATGAAGTCACTGCTATTATCTCTACTTAGATGAGAAAAAAGAGGCACAAAGATAAACAACTTGCCTGAGGTTAGTATGAGACAGAACCAGGAGGAGCCTAGCAGTCTGATTCATGTCCATTGCCACCACTAAGACATGCAGACTCCAAAAAGGCACCGTGTATCTCTCTTCCCAAACGAGTTTTTTTTTTTGAGTTGGAGTCTCACTCTGTCACCCAGACTGGAGTGCAGTGGCCGCTCCCGGCCACCGCAGCCTCAATCTGCTGGACTCCGGCGATCCTTCCAAGTAGCTGGAACTACAGGTATGCGCCACCACACCTGGCTAATTTTTTTGATTTATTGTAGAGATAAGGTCTCGAACCCGCGGGCTCAGGCAATCCACTCACCTCAGCCTCCCAAAGCGCGGGATTACAGGCTGGAGTGCAGTGGCACGCTCACGGTCACCCAGGCTGGAGTGCAGTGGCATGCTCACGGTCAGCATCGACCTGGCGGGTTTTTCCAGCGATCCTTCTGGTTCAGCCTTCCAAGGTGCCGGAACTACAGATACGCACCACCGTGCCTGGCTAATTTTTTTGATTTACTGTAGAGATGAGGTCTGGCCAAATTGCCCAGGCTGGTCCCAAACCCTCGGGCTCAGGCCATCCACTTGCCTTGGCCTTCCAAAGTGCTGGGATGACAGCCTGAGCCACTGAGCCCGGCCCCATAGAGTTTTTTTTTTACTCATTCTCTCTACTAAGTGGAAGCCATTCCACTCATACTGGAAGTTTCTCATGAAGCCTGGTGCCGATTTGCTCTAAATTCGACCTATTACATTTAAGCCTGCAGCTGTCACCTGGGTCATTCTACTCTTGGCTCAGTCCCCCAGATTCGAGTATCCCATGTCTGCTTATTTCTTTTTAAATTTCATCTTTATTTTTCTAGAATGCATCGTCAAGAAACATCTCTAGAATGGTACATGGATATCTGAGAGTGTATTTATTTATCTCATGTACTTGATAGATAACTTGGCTGAGTAGAATTAGAGGTTCAAGATCACTTTTTCTCTAGCCTCTGAAGACATTGTTCCACTGTCTTATGTAATTTAATGCTGCTGTGAAAAGTTCTTGATCTTTGTGTTATTATTTTTCTTTCTGGAAACTTTCAGGAACTTCTCTTTATCAACGTTGCTGGGAAATGTCTTGAGGATGTGCCTGGATGTGGTAATTTTGCTTCAGTTTATTCTGTTCAAGGTTCCGTGGATTGTACTTTAAAGCCAAATGTGTTTCTTTGGTCCTAAAAAAATCCTTCTATTATCTCTTTATCAATTTCCTCTCCACTCTGCTTTCTAGTGATCAAATATTAGACTTTTGAGATTGAATCTCTATATAGTTTTTCTCTACTTTTGTCTCTTTTACATTTTTTCCTTTATTATGGGAAATTTCTTCAACTTTTTCTCCCAGTTCCTTTTCTGCATTTTTTCAGCAATCCTATTAAATTTCCAATATTTTTTCTTATTTTCAGTGGGTTTTTTTTCCCCATTGAGTCCTGTCACATTTGTTCTCAAATTTTTTGAAGATATAGAATTTGTATGCTTAAGTCTTTCCGTTTCTTATATTATCTGTTTCCTCTGGTATTGGTGTTCTTTATGTTTATCATGATACGTATTTTTTAATTTGCAGATTTTTATCACATCTGGTTGCTATGGTCTGAATGTATCCCCCTAGCATTTGTATGTTGAAACTTAATTGACATTATGATAGTATTAAAGAGTAGGCCTTCAGGAGGTGATTAAGTCACGGAGGCAGAGTCCTGGTGAATGGGATTAGTGATCTTGTAAAAGGGGTCCTATGGAGCTGTCTGCCTCTTCCCTCGTGTGAGGCTGCAGCAACAAGGCACCATCCATGGAGCTGAAAGCAAGCCCTTACTAGACTCCAAATCTGCCAGTGACTTCATCTTGGACTTCCCAGACTCCAGAGCTATAAGCAACATATTTCCTTATTGATAAGTTACCCAGTCTAGTATATTTTGTTATAGCATTCTGAATGGACTAAGACACTGCTAAGTTTTCATTTGTTCATATTTAAGGATAAAGATATGGGTACATTTTTCTAGGAAATTGCCATTAATTTTACAAATAAGTCTTTCCCCAGAGCGAAAAGATAACTGTTCTGTGTAGAGGGCAAAGTTTCCAACCACCTAGCTTTACTTTAGGATTACAAGGTAGAGAGTAGGCATTTTGCCTGGAAGCCTTCCTTCCAGATGCCACCATGGAAAGAGCCAAAACCCACATCAGCAGGAAGTTTATTATAAGGAGAGCACTCCTTATTTTAGCCTGAGGTTAATTACATGACATTTCCTGTAACTGGCATGTGGCACAGGGTAACAGAGATGGGGGAAGTGGCAACTGGCTAGGAAATTCCATAGATAGTATTTCAATTAACTTGTCTTTCTACAACTTTTTCTCCTATTCCCATTCTCAATACCTGCCTCTTCTAAGCCTGGAGTTTCTTTGGGTTTCATAAAAAAGATAGCATATTTTTTAGTGGCTCCAATACTGTAAATCTTCAGTTATCTTTCTGTTTCAGAAATCTGTTGAAATCTCTCTTATACACTGATCTATCTCTATCTCTCTCTCTGTCTCCCTTTCTCTCTCCTTCCCTCCCTCCTTCCCTTCCTCCCACCCTCCCTCCTTCCCTCCCTATTGCTTTCTCACAAACACACATGCACACCTACCTGTCGATTCCTTTTTATATTGATTGGTCAAAATCGTAAAGAGACCTCAATAGGGCACAGCTATAAATTGGCCATATTGATTCAGAAGGACCCTGACCTTTAAAGCTAATTCCTCCACCAGTTCCCCTAGTGGAACATTCAATATTGACTTCTGAACGACCTCGCTTCCTCAATAATTTCTTGTTTGACTTTTCCTGAAATATTTCTTAGACAGATACAGCATCTGTTTCCATATCTTCTCCATAAGTCTTCAAGGAAAGAAACGATGAGGGACTGAACCAAAGCAGTAGCAATGAAAAGGTAGTGGAGGCTCTGATGGGGGAGAAATTTAGCAGTCCAACTTGACAGAACTTGCAAGTGGCTGTTTGTAGTGCTTAGAAGAAAATCCTCAGATGTCTTGTTTGGAAAACTGAATAAATCATATTGTCATTAACTGAAATTCTAGTTATATTATATTTTCACTGCCATTTAGTTTGAAAATTTGTCCTTACTTCCTCTATGATTTCCTCTTTGAGATATGGATTCCTCAGAATTATGTTATAGGATTTTTAAAAATTTGGAGTTTTCCAAGAATCTTACTGTTATTGATTTCTAATTGAATTCCAGTGTGGTCAGAGAACATATTATGTAGGATTCCAATCCTTCTAAACTTTTATTGGGACTTGTTTCAAGGCTCAGAGTATGTTCTATCTTACTGAAAGTACTTTGTGCACTTGAAGGAATATGTATTTAGCAGTTACATGGGGGTAGTAGTCTATAAGTATATAAATATGTTCATAAATAATAAGCATTTCTATATATTATGATACATAAATATGTAAGTATATATATAAATTAAGTCAAGGTGGTTGTTAGTTTCATTCAGGTCCTCTGTCTCTTTACTAATTTTTCATCTAATTCTTCTATCAATTACTGAGAAAGAGATATTAAAACCTCTAACTATAAAATTGCCTGTTTCTCCCTTTGATTCCATCAGTTTTTGCTTTATGTATTTTGGAATTCTGTTATTAGGCGCACATATTCATGATTTTTATGTCTTCCTGATGAATTGATCTTTTTGTTATAATGAAATGTCTGTCTCTATCTATGCCAATACTCTTTTTTCTTGAAGTCCATTTTGTCTGATATGAGTAGAAATACTCTAGCCTTCTTATGCATTGTGTTTAGTATTTTTCTGTCAACTTACTTTCAACTTATAGTTAAAGTGCGTGTCTTATAGATGACATATACTTGAGTCTTGCTTTTGCTTTTTTACCTATCCTGAGAATTTCTTTTGATGGAAAAGTTTAGTCCATTTATATTTAACATAATTATTGATATGGGTGAAGTTAAGTCCATCATTTTATTCTTTTTTGTTTTTTTCCTTTTTTTTTTATTCCTCTGTTCCTCCTTTCTTGCCTTTCTTTAGATTAGTTGAATATTTATTAAAGTTTTATTTTAGTTTATCTTATCTATTGGCTTTTAGTTATAGCTCTTTGTTTGAGTTTTTTAGTGGTTTCTGTACAGATTACAATATACATTACCAAGTTTTCACAGTAGATTGTAAAATCGGTCCTTTTACTACTTCTCATAAAGGTATAGAAACCTTTATAAATGTATAGGTCCATTGGCCCCCCCAACCCCCATCATTTACACCATAATTTATACATACATATATATGTATGTATATATTATATATATGTATATATACACATATATATATTGTCTCACCATAAACCCTATGGGACAGTATTATAATTTTTGCTTTCAATAATCCTCTGTGTTTTAAAGAACATACAGGGAGTAAAAAAAATAATAATAACCAAATATTTACCAGATCTGATGTTCTTCAGTCCTTCCTGAAGTTCCAAATTTCTGTATCATTTCCCTTAAGCCTGAAGAACTTCCCTGAGTATATTTTTTAATGGAGGTCTGCTGTCAACAAATTTTTTTAGTTTCTTTTCACCTAAAAATGTTTTAAGGGCTGGGTGCAGTGGCTTATGCCTGTAATCATAGCACTTGGGGAGACCGAGGTGAGATGATTATTTGAACCCAGGATTTTGAGACCAGCCTGGGCAACATAGCAAGATCTCATTTGTACAAAAAAAAAAAAAAAAAAAAAAGTTTAAGAATATTTTTGAAGGAAGTTTTTTCCTTGATACAAAATTCTGGCTATTTTGTTTGTTTGTTTCAGCATACTGATGATGCTTCAATGCCTACTGGCTTTCATGGTTTCTGATGAGAAGTCGGGGGTATTTTGAATTGTTGGTCCCCTCTATGTAACTTGTTTTTCTCTGACTGCTTTCAAGATATTGTCCTGGTCTTTGGGTTTTACCAGTTTGACTCTGGGCCTAGCCATGGTTTTCTTTGTAGTTATCTTTCTTGGAGTTAACTAAGCTTCCAGAATTTATAAATGTCTGTCTTTCACCAAATTAAAGAACATCATTTCTTCAAATATTTTCCCCCATTCTACTTCTCCTCCCCTTCTGAGACTCTTGATACACATATGTTAAACCTTTTATTATTGCCCTGCAAGTTCCTGAATCTCTAGTTTTTTCATATTAAATAATGTCTCTTGATCTATCTTTAAGTACCCTGACACTTTCCCCAGACATTTCCATTTTGTTTTAAGCTCAAGCATTGAATTTTAAAATTTCAGGTATTACATGTTTTAGTTCTGTAATCTTCATTTTAAAAATAGTTGCGGGGCGGGAAAGAGCCGCAGTCGGAGTCGCGCCGCAGCCGGCCGTGTGCACGGAGGCCGCCCCCTCGCCGGCATGGGGCTGCTGGAGCTGTGCGAGGAAGTGTTCGGCACCGCCGACCTTTACCGGGTGCTGGGCGTGCGGCGCGAGGCCTCAGACGGCGAGGTCCGACGCGGCTACCACAAGGTGTCCCTGCGGGTGCACCCGGACCGGGTGAGCGACGGCGACAAGGAGGACGCCACCCGCCGCTTCCAGATCCTGGGGAGAGTCTATTCCGTCCTGAGTGACCAAGAGCAGAGAGCGGTGTACGATGAGCAGGGCGCTGTGGACGAGGACTCTGCTGCGCTCGCCCAAGACCGGGACTGGGAGGCGTACTGGAGGTTACTCTTCAAAAAGATCTCTCTAGAAGACATTCAAGCATTTGAAAAGACGTACAAAGGCTCTGAAGAAGAGCTGACTGACATTAAACAGGCGTATCTGGACTTCAAGGGGGACATGGATCAGATCATGGAGTCTGTGCTTTGTGTGCAGTACACAGAGGAACCCAGGATAAGGGATATCATTCAGCAAGCTATTGATGCCAGAGAAGTCCCATCCTATAATGCCTTTGTCAAAGAGTCGAAACAAAAGATGAATGCAAGGAAAAGGAGGGCTGAGCAAGAAGCTAAAGAAGCAGAAAAAAGCAGGAAAGAGTTGGGGCTTGATGAAGGAGTGGATAACTTGAAAGCTGTCATTCAGAGCAGACAAAAGGATCGGCAAAAGGAAATGGACAATTTTCTGGCTCAGATGGAAGCAAAATACTGCAAACCTTCCAAAGGAGGAGGGAAAAAAACGACTCTCAAGAAAGGAAAGAAATAATGGAATTTTCCTCTTCAAAGGTCCTTAGGTGTTCATTGATGCCATGGTGGCAAGGTGCAGTCAAGATTTGAAGGCAAAAGTCAACCCAACCCTTGAGAGAAACTGTCTTTCCAGCCTAAATTTTTCAGATCGACTAAAAAGCAAGTGGAATCTCTCAGTGTGGTATTAGTATTTCCTAGAAGTCACCTGACATCATAGGAGGTCTTGAAGGAATTTGGTGGGGATAGTTAGGAGGGCAGAGGGAGTATACTTCCTGACAGCACTTGCTTCTGTGGTTCTTCTGTATGCAGAACTCTTATCTAGAAAGTGGGTCTGTTCATACAGCTTTTTGTGATGTGCAGGTCTATTAGAATGGACATTCTACCTAGCTAGAGCACCTTGAAAGCACTAGCTTAACAGCTGTCTTCCAAATACTTGCCAGTTTATACCTGGTCTTAATGATCTTGAATACACCCTCTCTTTGTTTTACTCGGCCAGGTTTTGTACTTTTCAGGTGTTCATAATTCAAGCATTTTTCTAAGACTTGTATATGATTAAATAAACAAGTAAGACATAAAAAAAAAAAAAATAGTTGCTACTTCTCTGATGTCTTATGTTTTCTCCTTTACTTTGAACATATTTTACTATTTTTCATCAAGCATAGTTATAATAGCTGCTATAAAATCTGTTAATTCCAACAACTGGGTCATTTCAAGGTTGGTCTTATTTGATTTTCCTAAGATGTTAAGAGTGGGTTTCACTTTCCTTGTCCTTTATATGTCATGCTGGATTTATCCTGGGCATTATGACTGTTACACTATAACGATGCTGGTCTCTGTTGTGGTCCTTCCAAAAATGTCGATGCTTTTGTTCTGGCAGCCAATTAACTTGATTAAGGACTCGAAGTACAAGATGACTCTTGAGAAGCAGCTCAGATTTCAGTTCAGCTGTGTGATCCCTAGTTGGTTACTTACAGCTTTTTCTAAGCACACACGGTGCAGGGCTGAGACAGAAGTCTCACGCATTGAAGTCTCTCACGCAGCAAGTCTTCTCATACACAGAAGATGGGGCCGCCGTCTTTGGTGGTCTTCTTTTTAGCATTCCGTTCTCACTTTCCAGCAGCTTTGTGTGTCCTGAACTTTGTCCTCCAATTCTTCTGGCCAGAAATAACTTGGGCTTGGTTTCTAGCAGAGTTTTAGATGCCTCCCTCGTTCGCTGCCAGTTTCAGCCTGCCTGCAAGCTAAAAGTTATAAAAACAGCAATTGCAGCCAGGCGCGGTGGCTCGAATCTGTAATCCCAGCAGTTTGGGAGGCCGAGGTAGAGAGGGTGGCCTGAGCCCAGGAATTCGAGACCAGCCTGGGCAATTTGGTGAGGTCTGTCTCTACATAAACCAAAAAACTAGCCAGGTATGGTGGTGCCTGCCTGTAGTTTCAGCTACTTGGAAGGTTGAGGTGGAAGGATCGTCTGAGCCCAGCAGGTGGAGGCTGCAGTGGCCGGGAACGTGCCACTGCATTCCAGCCTGGCAGAACCAAAAAAAAGAAAAAGAAAAAGAAACCAAGTTTCAATACTGTTTCTTCGTCACCTGCTTTTGCTCACTCTCCAGAACCTTCAGGTCAGTGTGTGTGTGTGTGTGTGTGTGTGTGTGTGTGTGTGTTTTGTCTAGGGAGATGGGTCTGATAAGGGATTACTTAGCCATACTGAATCAGAATTCCTCAGAGTTTTGAGTGGCTTCCGTTACCTTTCTTTTTTGAAAGCAGGATTTATTGAGAGGACAGAAAAGCTCCCACAGTGGGAGGGGACCCCAGGGGGTTGTTCTTGTTATCTTTTTCTATTTCATTACTCAGTATTCCCTAAAAATGTATGAATAACTGTGATAGGTTATTCTTGTCACATCAGAAACAAAGACATTACCATTAACTATGGTGTTGGCTACTAGTCTTACATAGATGTCGTTTGTAAAATTATGTAAGATATTCCTTATCATCGAAGAAAATATTGTCTCTGTATAGTTTTATTACAGTTATTATCAATAATAGTTTTATAATTTACCATATGTATTTTCAGTGTTGCAGCTATTAAATAGTTACATTGTTTTTCTCCTTTTTGGCTTATTGGATAATATGTATTAGGAATCTTTAATTCCTGATAAGCTTTATTTGGCCACTCTGAACTATCATATTACTGTAGTGCTGATTAGTATTTTATTTTGGATTTGTGAAAAACCTTGAAGTCATAGGTAGCATTAGCTTATAGCCTTCTTCTGGTGTATTATCTTTTCAGACTTTGGTGTTGAGACTATGCCATCTTTTAAAAAGTACTGACAGCCAGGTGTGGCACCACACACCTGTAATCCCAGCACCTTGGGAGCCTTAGGCAGGAGGATTGCTCAAGACCAGGTGTTCGAGACCAGCCTGGGTAACACAGCAAGATCTCACCTCTACCAAAAAAAAAAAAAAGAAAATAATCCTGTAGTCCCAGCTGTTTGGGAGGGTGAGGCAGGAAGATCAATTTACCCCAGGAGTTCAAGTCTTTGGTGAGCTGTGATCATGCCACTGCACTCCAGTCTGGACAACAGAGTAAAACACTGTCTCCCCCCGCCCCCCAAAAAGTACTGAAAAGTTGTTGTTGTTTACTTTTTAATGTAATTGATATTATATTGCTTGAGAATTATGTGTCTCATGAAAGTTTTAATGAACATATTTGTAAACCTATTTGGGCCTAGTTACTATTTTAAATTATGTCTTAAAGGTGGTTATTTGAAATTTGTTTATATTTCTTTGAATAATTATTGGTATGCTCACATTTTCTACTTCTCATGACAATTTTGGTAATTTTTCTTGATAGTAAAGTTGCTCTGTTTGTCTTTCAAGACATCCATAGTCTTGGGGTCAACTGTCCTTCCTACTGTTCAGGTTTGTCCTGTACCCCCCATAGATCATTAATGCCTACCGCTCTAAACATACTATTTTCCTGAATGTCTCCTGAACACTCTAGGCTTATGCTGTTGGCCTCTCCTGAAATGCCCTCGTCTTTAACTCTTAGCATGAAGCTCTTCCTCCTCTATGAAACCTTTCCTGTTTATTCTAGCCTTTATTGGTATCTCTCTCTTCTACACTCTTCCCCATTTATAGATTTTATTGGTTGGCTCGGTTTTTAGTGATATTTCTCTATTACATCATTTGCTATTGTTTTGTGTATGCTAATCCTATATATCCGATAAAAATCAAAGCTCTTTATGGCCTGAATTTTTGTCACATGCCTCATTTTTTTTTTAGTTGGAATCTTACTCTGTCACCAGGTTGGAGTACAGTGGCACGCTCACAGCCACCCCAGCGTCGACCTGCTGGGCTCCAGTGATCCTTCCTCCTCAGCCTTCCAAGTAGCCAGAACTACTTGCTACCACATCCAGCTAATTTTTGATTTATTGTAGAGATGAGGTCTCACCAAGTTGCCCAGGTGGGTCTCGAACCCGCAGGCTCAGGCAATCCGCTCACTAGGTCTCCCAAAGTGCTGGGATGAGAGTCTGAGCCACCGAGCCTGGCCCTCATTTTTATTTCATCTTATCCAGAACTAAATATATCTGATGCCTAGTGTGAAAAAAAATGGGCCCTAAACAAGTATTGGCATGTTGATGGAGAATCATAAATTATGGAATTCATATTTACATATGCATTATGCATGACCTATTTACATATTTCAGATACACATTTAGATGTCTAGATATGTGTATTTTACTAAAAATCTATGGATCCGACCTGAGATTCTCGCCTAGGAAAAGTTGGGTCATTTGTTCTCAGCTTCTCCCCTTTAATTAGAACTACTCTCTTCTGTTCCTCCTCTGTTAGGGAGAGTCAAGTTTCTGCAAAAACAGAGAGGGTCTTTTTTCCCCTCAGTATTTGAGCTTTAGACTTTCCCTGCATTTGGAGAAATAAGTTTTATATGAATATAGAGGCTAAATTTTAGAGACAAAGGAAATAAAATCAGTAAAAAGTATGAGCACAGGCAAATCCTTTCACCTCTAAAGGTTTGTTTCTTATTTTAAAGTGGTACTGATAACGCCTGTCTCATCAGGGTTTATGGAGGAATAAATAAAACAATATATTTGAAAGTATCTAAAGAACCAGCTGCCTGTGATCATAATTAGATCTTTCAAATGTGCATAATCAAGTATAAGTTATTTATTTACACACACGTTTCTGAAAGAGTTTCCATTTCCCTGATGTTGAGGTGGAAAGTGCAACTCCCTTTCGTGTCCTGTACTCACAGCATGGACAAGCACGTAGAAGCTTGTTGGGTTCCACGGTCTTCTCTCCCCTAATCAACCTTCAGTCCAAGGCTTATAGAAAGGAAAGCGGCTCTACTTTATGTACAGGTATGCAAACTGCACATTTATATTGAAATAACAGAAAGCTAACTGCATCTAAATTTAGGATATAAGCACTAAGAAAATCCGTTTCACTATGTAATGACATCTGAAGACTCTCTATTTCATAAACAGTAAGGTCCGGATTCCTTAGCATGGCACATAAGAGTTTCCCAGCCTCCTATTCTGTCTCTAACCTATCCACACCCTGCTGATTCTAGTCATATTTTTCCCCCTCTCATTTCTCTTGAGAGATAATTCTGGTCATATTTAACAGGCTATTTCAGTTCCTGTGTGATTTGATTTAGTCTATTCTCTGTGCTCCAAACATACACCTCCACCTGACAGTTTTGGTTTCTCTTTGATAGTTGGAATCTGTAGCCACGATCAAAAGAAAATCTGACAGCTTGTAGCTTAAACAGTAAAGATACGTATCACCTCAAATAACAAGACGTCCATCAGTGAGGCGGTCACAGGAGTGGTTAATTCAGGAATTTCATGGTATCATTCAACAACCAGTTACTCCATCTTTCCTCAACTGTCTTAGCAGGTAGCTTGTCCTCCTAGGACTGCTATATGATATGGTGACTACTATTCAAGATAATTTGTGTGGATACCAACGTCCGCTGAAGAGGAGAAAAGCTTTTTTATCCCCTTGTAAGAACGAGAAAAGAGGTTTTCTCAAAGCAAATTTTCCTTTATGTCTCGTTGCCTCAAATAGTATCATGTATCCATATCCAATCCAATAAGTCATTATTGGTTTAGATGACTTTTTCCAACTTTTAACACAACCCACAACAAGACATACTTTTTGTATCACAACCAAATATTGGGTTGATGAGTAAGTTCGCAGCGTTTTTTTCTTGCCCCTGGAATGCAGGTGTCATGTGACGGTTGACTGGTCACAATTCACATTCGCCAATTCTTGGGTTGACTGACATGGATCCTCGGGGAGCAAAGTGTTTAAATGGTCTTCATCGAAGCCCGAGGGTCTTCCTGAATGTAGAGAATCCCTCAGGTCAGAGTGGCCCTCTTTGAAACAACAAGGCTGTCTTCTCGTCCTGCTTTCCCAAAGGTGTTCTCTCTGCACACGGCACCCACATTTCAAGCAGCCTCCACTGCCTTTGCTTCTCTTTTAAACAGAAGGAAGTGTTCATTTTTTTTCTGCTTGACACTCCATCTTCTTTAGCCCACAATAGCACTGACTTTCTTCAAATCTGCAAAATGCAAGGAATATTCACAAGCACAGCGTTGTCATTCCAAATGACAAACAATAAACTCCCAACCCTGCAGTGCTGCCATGCCAAAAACTAGAGCTACAAATGTACGCATCAGCCCAATATATTTGGAGACGATGATTTTTAGCACTACAGAGTCCTAATGATCTCTCTTTCTGTGAGTTGAACGCCACTGCGGTGTTTTCAGATTTTGTGCAGCTATGACTAAGGATCCACGTGATACACTCTACCATACTCTGTTCTGTTTCATCTTATAAAATGCTGGTCAGGAGATGCTAAATTGATTTCACAAAACATGAATAAATTGTAGCTCACACTTTGAAAAACATGGGTTCAGATCATTCAAGATTTATCCCCTTGAGCTGAGAAGAACTCCAGCCTCCTTTGAAAGATATGGCTGCTTGGAGGAAGATCAGAGTTTTGTTAGTAAAGAAGAGGGAAAAAGAATTGTGAAGCAGGCAATCCTCTTTGACCACCTTAAGCCTTTAAGATTTCTCTCAGATGTCACATCTTCTCTGAAACGTCCCCCAAGAGCAAGTGCGGGATGTTCTACTTTTTCAGAAAAGCAATCTCCCTGTATAAGATGTCTTGAGTCTCCCTACAGAAGAAGCATTTTATACTTCTTTGATCAAAGTCTCAATTTAAGACTTCTGGGCAGTTGGAAAAATAAATTCAAGTTCCTCTGGTCAAAATGAATAACCAAAGAAAGAAAGAAAGAAAGAAAGAAATATGGAGAAGAAAAATGTATTAAATTAAAAGTAGGGCATATTTATCCTTGATTCAAAGAAAACCTGCCATATATTATAACATGAAGCAGTTTTAAAGAATATTTCAGAAGTCAACACAAAACTCCATTTCAATGAAAGAGTCACTAGAGCAAATTCTGAAAAACCCTCTGTTAACCACCCACCCCACCCCACCCACCACACACACACACACACACACACATTCAACTTAAAGACTAGAAATGTGTTATCTACAGTGGGTTGTGTAAAAATAAGAAATCTCCCCCTTGGGATTTCTTTCCCCGTTGCAAGTCAACAGCATTCCAAGTCTGTGTTAGCAGTGTATTAAGAGAAAGTAATGGCAATAACTGGTCACTTATTTCTATGGCTTCCTTGTACTATTCTTTTATTTTTTTGAGATGGAGTCTCACTCTGTCGCCCAGACTGGAGTGCAGCGGCCGCTTCCGGCCACCGCAGCCTCGACCTGTTGGGCTCCGGCGATCCTTCCACCTCAGCCTTCCGAGTAGCCGGAATTACAGGCATGCGCCACCACGCCCGGCTGATTTTTTGATTTATTGTAGAGATGAGGTCTCGCTGCCCAGGCAGGTCTCGAACCCACGGGCTCAGGCAATCCACTCACCTCAGCCTCCCAAAGCGCGGGATTACGGGCTGAGCCACTGAGCCCGGCCCTTGTACTATTTTAAATGTGCTTAGAGTTAGGGTGAAAACCTCCTAACTTGGAAGAGCAAGGTCTTGAAAGGAAGGCTGACAACAGAAGACACAAAATACAATTCCCTAGGAACCATTTTTGGAAGTGTCATAGCTATGAGGGTAACTGCAGAAAAGAAAGAAAAAATGACCACACCAAACAGCCTGTGAGCCATGAGACTTTTCCATTTTATATATATTTATATTTTATTTCATTTTATTTTATTTTGAGTTGGAGTCTTGTTCTATCACCCAGGCTGGAGCACAGTGGCACATTTCACAACCACCGCAGCCTCGACCTCCTGGGCTCAGGCAATTCTTCTGCCTCAGCCTTCCAAGTAGCTGGAACCACAGACACATGCCACCATGTTTGACTGATTTCCCTTTTATTTGTATTCATTCATTTATTTTTGAGTCAGGGTCTCACTCTGTCACCCAAGCTAGAGTGCAGTGGCGTGATCATGGTCCACCACAGTCTCGACCCCCTGGGCTCCACTGATCCTTCTGCCTCAGCCTCCCGAGTTGCTGGGACTACAGGTGCATGCCACCACAACCAGCTAATTTTTTGCAGAGCCGAGGTCTTGTTACATTGTTTAGGCTGGTTTCAAACTCCTGGGCTCAGGCAGTCCTCTTGCCTCAGCCTCCCAAAGCACTGGGATTACAAGCATGAGCCACTGCACCCAGCTGGGGTTTTTCTTTAACTAACTTCCTTTCCAAACTGACTTGCTTACCCCAAGAGAGAGGTAAAAAATTAATTAATTAATTAATTAAAAGTATAAGAAAATAAACCCAAGTGTTACCTCACACGAAAGCAGAGTACCCACCACCATCATACCCTTAGAGTCACGAAAAGGTCTCACAAAATACACAATGGACAGAAACAAATTTCTCCATGACTTTTCAGGACTCCAGCTTCCTTAACCAGCCTACTCAGGCAACCGAATGCCTGAACCTGGAACATGAGGCAACAACATCTGGATTTACATGTCAGTTTCTAAGGGGAGAATTTAACAGCGCCCAGGTAAACAGGGAGAGCATCCAAAGAAAATTTATTCCTACTGTTTTTGGACAAGCAGCCCAGATTTAAACGACCTGATTCAGAGTTGAGCAGAAAGAAAAATAAGAACACAGCCAAAGACCTATGCACAAATCCTGTAGCAAAGAAAGTGAATAGTTTAAAAGAGAGCTGACGGTCACATGTTGGCAGAATCTGTTCCCCTGTCAAACAGGAGAACAGTTAGACAATGATTGTTTTATATGCTGAAGAAATGAAATAAAATAGAATTCTATGAAACAAGATTTGAAAATGTGCAAAATAATCTTCAAGAATAAAGTGAGGCCACTAGAGCTAAAAGGTATTTTTACAGAACTAGGTAATGCTAGTACAGAATTTAAAACTATATTAGAAGCAGCAAAGAATAGAATAGACATTGAAGTAAACCAATCGAAGATTTGAAAAGCAGACTTAGAAAAATCATACAAAACCCAGTGTTTTGGATGAGATGTATTATTGAGAGAAGAAAGCAAGTATCCAACACTGAGATAATTTGTGTGTTTGGAGGAGAGAATAGAACAAATTGAATGACCTGACTGAAAAAGGGCAGAGGGAAACTGTCTTAGAACAAAGGAAATAGTCTATATTTTGATTTTACTTAGAGTGTGCATGTTTGTCAAGATTTATCAAACTGTGTATTTAAAATGTGTGTGTACTATTGTATATAAACTATACCTCAATAAAGCTAAGTTAAAAAGAAAACACAAGACTATCACTGCATAAGTCTAAAACACTGAAAATATAATAGGTTAAAATAACTGAGAAAAGAACTTGTACAAGTACAGCAAATGTTAGTATTTCATTTAAAATACAAAATGAGATTTATCTTTAAAGTCAATGCTAATTAAATATGGAGTATAATTTATCAAATGCTGGACTCCTCATTGTTTCCTGTATCTTGGCATCTGTGTTTAATTACAGTTTTCCTGAGGGACATCCTTTAGTAATTCTTTCAATGGTGATCTGTTGGTTGTTAGCTCTTTTGTTTCTGGTATATCTGAAGTGCCTTTATTTTGCTGTCACTCCCGAAAGACAGTTTAGTTGACGTAAATTTTTAGGCTGTCGATTCCTTTCTCTCAGCACTTTAGAGCTACAACTTTATTACCTTGTGGAATCATTTATAGATTAGCATGCTGTTCATGGGTTAACTGTCAGTCCTTTATAGAAAAACTGTTTTTTACTTTCTGATAGTATTAGGACTTTTCTCTTTATTCTTTTTTTTTCTCCTTTATCCTTTATTATCTACATTTTTTACTACAAAGCGTCTGGATATGCATGTATTCCAGTTGTCATCCTCAGTACTTCAAGTACACTTCTGTCAGTTAGAATTATTGGACATCATCTCTTCAAATATAATTCTTTACTATTTCCTTTATTTTCTTCTTCCAGAACTAGTAGCTAAATGTTGAAGGCTTCCAGTCTGTCTTTCATGGTTTTAACTGTTTCTTCATAATTTTTATTTATCTGTCTATGCATTCTTGGAAATTCCTCAACATTTTCTTTCAGTTCATTAGTTCTCCCTTTGTCTCTGTAATCTAGAGTTATGTTTCTTATTTCCAAGGTTTCCAGTTATTGTTGATTTTCGTATTGACTTGTCTTTATTTTTAGTTCAGCCTCTTTTGATTTCACAATATTTTGTTATCTAATGTGAATATTTTTTCATTTATGCCATTGAAGTTTCCAAACATATATTTTATTCAATCTAAGATGTCATCAGTTGGCACTGTCAATTACACTGTGATACATGCTCATATACATCTTCAGATTGATGTATGGCAAAGCCTTAGTAATTTTTAGATTTATTTAATTTTATGGCTGAACTTCTTGTTGGTTTTGTCAGCTGTCTTTCTTAGCTTTGTATTTTTCCATATTTTAGAAGGTTCTCTCTCACCCACTGTACCTCATTCGTTCCTTTCCAGAAGTTTTGCATTTGCCACTGTTCTGGCCTCATGACCCTCAGGCCAACGAGGTTTTAGAGGTGCATCTGGGATTCTTCTGCCAGGGTGATACTGGAGATAATGCAGATCCAGTCATCCAGCCCTGGCGTGGTCTCATTTAGCTCCAGATTACCCAGTTGTCAGTAGAAGGGAGTGATTTTATTCCCCTTTCCCAAGCCAGGGATCCGCAGCCCAGCCCCTTTTTTAATCAGTGGGCCTGTTTTTCTCCCACTTACCTTTCTCATTTCTGCAAACGGCATCTACCCAGTTGCTGAGGCCATCCACTTAGAAATCATTCTTGATTTCCCCTCCTTCTGTGCATTCCATATCCAATCTACCAGTTGGTACAGCTGGCTCTACCTCCAAACATAAACTGAGGCCACTCCGCATCACTCACATTGCTGTAGTCCTTATGTAATCCACACACACTCCCTCTCCTCGAGACCTCAGTAACAGCCTTCTGACTGGTGACTCCATTACTGTTCTTGCCACCCGCAATCCTCCTCCCCCCCACAGACTGTCCACTCCCGAGGAGGCAGACTGATCTTTCTAAAGCAGAAATCAAGCTACTTTAGTCTTCGGTTGAAAACCCTCCAAAGGTCGCTATTGCAGCCAGAAGAGTATCTCAGCTCTCCACTGTGGCCCTCTGTGATCTGGCCTGCTACCTGTCTCTTCTTACTCCACTCTCCTGGCCATTCCTTGCTGCTCAGTCACCCTCGCCTTTTTGTTCTTTCAGCATTCCAAGCCTGTGCCTGGCAGGCTGTTCCCTCAGCTCTCCGCCTGGCCGCCTTCCTCTCTTTACTCAGATTTCAGCTAAAATATCCCCACTTGAGAGAGGCTTCCTATAGCCACCCTGTGTGAAACTCCATGCTTATATCCTTCCATAATACCTACAAGTGTTTGAAAGTATTTTATGTATGTGTTTATTGATGGGTTTACTCGTTTATTGACCGTTTCCTCCCTATAGATTAGAGCTTCTCAAGCTGTATACTGTGGTATCCACCTGTTGTGCTCGGGGAAGTTACAGGTGGGCTGAAAAATGGATTCCTTGGCCTTTGAGGCTTTTCAGCTGTCCCTATGGTAGCCTGCCACAAGTAGGAACATGCCAATTAATATCATGTGTCTGGTACGCTGGGAAAAACCAGCGTACCAGACACATGATATTAATTGGCATGCTTGCCATGACGTGGAAAGCGCTGGGAAGTACCTCACTGGAATATAAACTACTTGAGGACAAAGAAGAAGCTGAAATTGTTACTAACAGCATGTGTTTCTGGGAACACTTAGGAAAGTAGAGAAATGCTGCAGTGGCCACCAAGCATTTTTGGAAGAGCTTATCCTTGGATCATGACAGTGGCAGGATCTGTTTGCCATCTGCCAACCTACTTCTCTCCAAACCAACAGTGTTTAGCTACCTGAGGTCACCTACCAGTTCATCATAACTCTACACACTAGAGATTTGAAAACGTGAGAATGCCTTTCTTCCACAAAAAATTTTCCAGGAGGCCACTTTGATGTTTGATCTGTCTCAGTCAAACATTATTAGTGCCTTGATCTGTCTTTTCCAGTTCTATCTTGTTTACTCCAGCAATGCTTACTGAGTGGCTATCACAGATCGGGCACTATACTAGGTGTTTCCATAGGTTATTTTGCATTTTAATATATTTTAAACAATCTATTTCGGAAGGCTATGATAAATATGGGCCTTTTATGAAAATATTTTATAATTTCAGCTGAAATTGAAAAAAAACTCGGGGAATCATTGGATTCTACTGACCACTTAGAAGATTATGTAAATAAAAGGTAATTGACTTTACATTTTTAGATATTTTATTGTTCAATGATGTTTCTAGTAGGATGTGTTCTATCATTTGTGTTATGCTAGATCAGAATGAATTTTTTCCTCTCTTCCTTCTTCTTCTTCTTATTATTATTTTGAGTTGGAGTCTCACTCTGTCGCCCAGGCTGGAGTGCAGTGGCACGCTCACAGCCACTGCAGCCTCGACCTGCTGGGTTCGTCCACCTCAGCCTTCCAAGTAGCCGGAACTACAGGCATGCGCCCCCATGCCCAGCTAATTTTTTGACTTATTGTAGAGATGAGGTCTCGCCAAATTGCCCCGGCTGGTCTCAAACCTGTGGGCTCAAGCAATTCTCCCACCTCAGCCTCCCAAAGTGCTGGGATTATAGGTGTGAGCCACCGTGCCCGGCCCCCTCCTTATTATTAACATGTAGTTCCATGACACAATCTGATGCGTGGCCAAGACTGCTCAGCCACTAGGCATCACATCCAGACCCAAGCCCAGTCAAATGGAGAGAAAGACGTGGAAAAAAGAACAGCAATATTTTTGTAGGAAATACACAAATTTAATCACACTACAACACAGAGGTGAAAAAGGCAGCTTCTTTTTCTGGATAAAGTTCTGATTTTTCTCATGAACCCCTCAACCTCTATGGAATGAAAAAAATTATTAATCCAAAATTATTAACTCTGTTTGGAGCAATAATGAACAGCCTCTTTAGGTTTCACTCAGTTCTCCCAAGATGGTATCTGAGTATCTGAGTGAGGAGCTCACTGGACTGTGTAACACGGAGGATAATGTGCCTGACCCAGGATCATGGTCAGTGCCCTCATACGGTCACCAGGGCTGGTGACCATGGGATCCCGGATGTGCTGTGGCTGCGGACATCGTGGTTCATGAACTCACGGTCTATGCTCAGATTTGAACAGGGCCCACTCTCAATTCTCACCGGTGTGGTAGAACCCTGTGAGCCTCTGTCATGTCCCTCACCTGTCCTCAGATGAGGCTGTCCACACCTTACCCATGCCAAGTCTTTGCTGTAGGCCACCTCACCCTGCAATAACAAGCCCCTTGGCAAGCCTAAACTTGGTGTCCACGTTCCATGCGAACCAAGGAAGATTTGGAATAAACACGATCTCTTCTCTCTGCCTGACTCCATTATGCCATCCGCTTAACATAGCTGTGGCCGCCCTAAGCTGGCATGAAGCTGTTCTGGGAAGCTTTTCCCAGAATTTCAACAAAGGTTGTAGCAAATACCTCTCTGCCTTTGGCATTCTCCTCAACTTACGTAATACACCTCCTTACCACTCAGAAACCAAAGAGGCACACAGGTGGCTATCTTCTGTCCACCCCTGCTTTTGCTATCTTTTCCCACAAACCAGGCAGATAGGAAAGGACGGCCTTGTCAGTTTGGAAGTCTATGGGAGAGAGGTCGGTGCCCTTTTGGGCGGTGACTTCTAGGAATAAGGGGAGGCAGGAAAGAATTGACAGACTGAAATCAGCCCTATCAACATTTCCCTGAACTGTGTTTCTTTACAGAAAAAAATCTTCACAGATGAATGATTGTAATATAAAAGAAGATGAATCGGTCAAAAATGATCAATTAAGTGAGTATAGTTTGGTGAGAAAGAAAAGCCTGCTCCCTTTGTGCTTTGAGGATGAATTGAAAAATCCAGATACCAAGATAATCAACGCTAGTCCGACAAAGACAGTGACTTCTCACTTGGTAATAAGTAATGTCTATTACTGTTCAGTAAATATACGGTCCAGTATTGCATATCAATACTACTCATGGGAATCACCCGTTCATTTTAGGAGCAGAATCTTTTGTTGTTGTTGTTGCTGTTGTTTTTTGGTTTTGGTTTTGTTTAGTGCTTTTCTTTACAAAGGAGGATTTAGCAAATTTGCTTGATTATAATAAAAATACAAGATAAAAAAAGGCTTTTTTTTTTTTGTAAATGACTGGAACAGTCTACCCAAGTGTAGTGGCACTTGCCTGTAGTACCTGCTACTCAGGAGGCTGAGGCAGGAGGATCCTTGAGCCTAGGAGTTCAAATACAGCCTGGGCAACATAGTGAGACCCCTGTCTCTTAAAAAAAAAAAAAAAAAGATTATTGGACCATGTGTTCATTTTAGCTATCTCAGCCAGAAAACACATTTATGAAAGGTTATTTAGTAGGTCAGAGTCTCTAGGAGGGCGAGAGAGACAATCTGGCTGGAAAGCTGTCCAATCAGGAATTAAGTCCAGACTGCCCCCACTGAGGCCCTGTTGTACAGATGACAGTGCACTGCTCTGATGCGGGGCAGGGAATACTCCTCCTAAGGTCGTTTCTACAAAAAGAACAGTAAAAAGATAAGACTTTTGCCCTTCAAAGCTAAATATAGCTTCCACCACCCTCACTAGGCTAGTTCCACAGTACTGTTTCACAGTGCTTGCTTATTTTGAGCAGATTTCCATAGGTGTATCTGATTGGCAAAGCCAAGGTCACATGCTGTCGCCTGATCCTAAGAGAGGCTGAGAAAGGTAGTTTCTGCTTCTACCTGAGAGTACAGAGACTTAAGTGGAAAGTTTTCTTTTTTAAAAATATATATATTTTTTGAATCGAAGTCTCACTCTGTCATCCCGGCTGGAGTGCAGTGAGGCACACGGCCACTGCAACCTCCGCCTGCTGGGCTCAGGTGATCCTTCCCCCTCAACCTCCCAAATCGCTGGAACTACAGACATGTGCCGCTACGTCTGGCTAATTTTTTGATTTATTGTAGAGATGAGGTGTCGCCAAGTTGCCCAGGCTGGTCTCGAACCTGTGGGTTTAGGCAATCCTCTCACCTCGGCCTCCCAAAATGCTGGGATTATAGGCATGAGCCACCGTGCCCAGTGGAAAGTTTTCTAAGGTGATGGGCAGACCAAAAATATGACAAGCTTCCATTACTGTGGCTAAATAAGTGATACTGGCATCACCGGTGGATTGCAAAACCACACCTTCTGTCATCTTTTTGTAATCATAGTTATTAATGTACCTTTCACATTGAGTACACTAATATAAAATGACCCTGATTTTCTAATTATATTTTTAAAGGAACAGTAACATATATTGACTTAAAATTTGTGAACTAAATACTAATAATATGCATATTTGACCAGTTTTTTTGGAGTTAATCTTTTTTGGCCTAACAATGAAAACATGAGGAAAAGTTTAAAGAGTAGCTCACATGGACAGATTTTGCTAATACTGTGATTAAAATGGTTTAAGTCAAGCTTGATTATAATAGAAATACAAGATAAAAAGAAAATTTCTCTGGCTATTTTATTCCACGAATATATACTGAGCACTTTTTATGTGTCAGATATTGTTCTGGGTGTTGGGGTAAATAAGTATAACAGCTGTAGAGATCATTTTACATTTTTAGAATTATTTACTGCAGTATCCAGACTTTGTAATTTTGGCTTGTAATCAGTCATGCCTCTCATAAACTTGAACTTAATCCCTTTTTCGGTATGCTCTTAAACTTCTAGAACATGGAAACCTAAGAAATGCCAGAGCAATATTCCATCCTACCAACTACCTTATTTCCCAGTGACAATAGTACAAACTTTTAAGAAATATACTTATGTTTTTGTATTCCACTTTATTTCAAAAAGGATTTAAGGCCTGGCTCAATGGCGCAGCCTGTAATCCCAGCACTTTGGGAGGCTGAGGCGAATGCATTGCCTGAGTCCGCGGGTTTGAGACCAGCCTGGACAACATGGCAGAACCTCCACTCTACAATAAATAAAAACTTTAGCTAGGTGTGGTAGCACGCCTGTAGTTCTTGCTACTTGGAAGGCCGAGGCGGTGTTGCCGGAGCCCAGCAGGTCGATGCTGGGGTGGCCGGGAGCGGCCACTGCACTCCTGTCTGGGCGACAGAGCGAGACTCCAACTCAAAAAAAATAAAAAATAAAAAAGAATATTAAGAAAAGAAGGAAGTATGTCACACATAAGTGTATCATTTTGTGTATTTTAATAACACTATAGTTATACTAAATACTTCTATGTCATCATTTTTAGAATATTTTACAATTTTATTTTCATGTTTAGAAACATGTAAGTTTCTTGCCTCAATATATTTATGACTAAACACTCTCTTCTTCGATCCACAGGAACAAAAAGGCACAAACCCCGTAATTTTCCATGACACAGAATATGTACAGATGTTACTTTTGAGAAAATACAAGCTTGCTCCCTATTCTTTGGAAAATGAAAACAATTACCCATGTAAAAGAACAAATGTTGTTTTAGAAAGAAATCGCGAAATCTTCAAATCTTTAATTGGTGATAAATCTATCACTTTTTCCAAACTGAAAAATACTATGCCTACAGCAAGGAGAAAAGATATACAAACCATATCTTTTGAAGCGGGCCACAGAATTGTAGGTGATAATCTAAAGAAAAAAATGAACAAGCAGACATTAGAAAACAAATCTTGGAATACACGCTATAATTTTTCCAGCCTAACAAGAAAATTTATAGATTACCCTGGTAAAACTGTTATTCAAGAAACGAGTGATAAAACTGAAAAATTTGAAAGAAAGTTTTCTACAGTGAAACCAGTGAGCACACACAAACATAGTGCCTCCCCTGTCAAATATTACTCAAAGTCTTTTAAAAATATACATAAATTAAATAATGTAACACCACTAGATAATTTGTTAAGCACATCAAGTGAAAATTAAACGCCTCATACAATGTCACTTATACAGCAGTATTTGGGTAGCAAGAAGTAAATAACCAACTTCCAAAATCACAGAAGAAATTGTTATCCAAATAGTAATAGTAATGTTCTCTTGGATATATAAGAAAGCAAGGTATAGAAATTAGAATTACAGGTCAACAGATGTCTGCTCAAGAACAATTAACATTTTCAGTAAATAACAGGACAAAATAGGGAAGCAATTATCAACCAAAGAAACTCATGTATGACTTTCTATTATCTCAGATTGCTCAATCAGCATTCCTGCAGTCAGGTCTGATTCCCAGTGAAGAACAGCATGGACTGACTCTGGAAACATGCTGTTGGAAGCCAATGACATCAGTAATCTTACTCTATGATTGAATATCAAATAATACAAATGCACCATTAATTAAAAGAATGTGGAGTTAATTGTGTGTCAGTGTTTGAGATAATCATGGGAAAACGTATTACATTAGCAATGCATGCAATTAAAAAGGCTTTGTAAAATTTTGAACTGCTTTTCTTGTTTGTAGATGTTGGAACTTCAATACTACCTACATAACGCTTTTTTCCAAGTATAACTTTAACTTCTTTCTGAATTGCTAAATACTTTTAAAGGATAACTTTTCCTTAATGAGCGAAAAAATTTTAGTAGCAAATTCTATAAGGAATTGAACATTTTGAAGTATATTATTACATTACTATTTTACTATTTCTCATTAACTTCTCATTATCTCACACAGTATAAAGACAGAATTCAACTTAGAAGTCAGTTGCATTTCAAATGTTTATTTGTAATCTGTTTGCTTGGAATTTAGAATGTATTTCAGATAATAGTAATTTGGGAGGTAATAAATTCCAAACCTACTTAACTTAAACATTTATCCATTAGAGTTTATGTGAAAAGAGTAAAAAGCCATAATTTTAATAATTAAGAGAGAAAGCTAAGTAAGAAAAGAATTTTTCAATCTTGACTGCTTCTTACTTGAGAAGAAGCAAGTCGAATTAACAGCACTTAAATTCCGGAAAAGCTTCTTGGGAGTCTTTCAGAACTTTTAAGGGGGTAGAGGTAAACCGGTTTAGGTTTCTGTCTTTCTGCTTCAGACTTGAGTTTTTTTTATTGTGCATTTTTACCACCAGTGCTGCCCCATGGGCCTCTCTTCACAACTAGAGAGAGGTCTGGACTCTCCAAAAGAATGACACAGAGAGAAAATGGAGAAGGCTGGGGGAATATGTACCGGGAGCCTGTGAATGAGACGAGAGATAAAAAGGCTTCGAGATGAGGGGGTGGGCTCAGGTGTGCAGGAAGTAGGGGCGGGGCCTACGAGGTTTCCTTTCTGCTGGGAACAGGCTGGAAGGGGAAGAGCTGCACCGCTGGTGAAGTCACCTTTTCCTTTTCTCTTCGTTCTTTTCTGGTTGCTGTCATTCATTCTGCCGGTTTTCCCTCCGTCAAGACTCATTGCAAAGCAGGCCAGTTCCCCTAACCATCTTGCTAAGTCCAAAGAGCAAACACAAACGTAAGCACTAACAATAAGGATAGCCACAATTAGAAAATATGTCTAATAATAGTACAAGTATGACGGTCGTTTCCCAATACTCAGTGTGGGAGTGATAATTGTGGGCCTTGGAATAGGGCAGGTAGGCGTGAAGTTGGGCAAATACTGTAAACTATCTAAGCCTCAGTTTATTAGATCCCACCTTAAGATGGGGACAACAATAATTGATTACAATATTATTGTTTCAAGACTAAATAAAATAATGCCGAGTACCTTGACACAGGTACTGGCCCACAGTGAACATGGATGGGGTGGCAGGAAGGACCACTAAAGCAAATCTCACCAATTACAAGTCATCAATCTTCCCTTGCTTGCTAAGCCACACTTTTCCTGGAACTCAGCTTCTAGTACCATGGCCCAATTTCACCCAGTCAACAAAAAGCAGTTAACAGCCGGGCTCGGTGGCTCAGCCTGTAATCCCACGGCTTTGGGAGGCTGAGGTGAGTGGATTGCCTGAGCCCACGGGTTCGAGACCCGCCTGGGAAATTGGCAAGACCTCATCTCTACAACAAATCAAAAATTAGCCGGGCGTGGTAGTGCATGCCGGAAGGATCGCCAGAGCCCAGCAGGTCGAGGCTGCGGTGGCCGGCTGCGGTGGTCTGGGCGACAGAGTGAGACTCCAACTCAAAAAAAAAAAGCAGTTAACCATTCACTGCTAGCTGCACAGTAAACAAGGAGCAGTTAACTATTATTAATTATTTCTGTTAACTAACCTTATCTTTTTCAAGGGGGGTCAGAGTCTCACTCTGTCACCCAGACTGGAGCGCCGTGGCACATTCACAGCTACCGCAGCCTCGACCTACTGGACTCAGGTGATCCTTCCGCTTCAGCCTTCCAAGTAATTGGGAATGCAGGCGCACACCATCACACCCAGCTAATTTTTGAATTTACTGTAGAGATGAGGTCTCGCCATGTTGCCTAAGCTGGTCTCAAATCCTTGGGCTCAGACAATCCTCTCGCCTTGGTCTCCCAAAGTGCTAGGATTACAGGTGTGAGCCACTGTGTCCAGCGTAACCTTATCTTAAAGAAAAAAATAGCATCAATCAGCTGCTTCACAAACCTCTGGAAATTTCCTTTTTAGACCACCCCAAAGACAGTTTCCTGGCCCACACTGGACCCCTCTTATAAAAAGCACCTTTCTGGCGCTTGCCTCTTTGCAGAGAGTAGACACTCTCTCTGCTGTTCCGCCCATTATGCCCTTCACAACGTATCTTCCCTTTAATAAATCTACCTTTCTTAAGTCATAACTGTCTTGGTGAATACTTTCACCCCCGTGACTCTGGCCATACCAAACCCAGACTGCCACGAACAGCATTCACTATAGTAAATTAAAAATGTATGGCTTCTGCTAAGCCCACTTGACCCACTGCACTTGATCCAGGAGGAATACCGGACCAAATTAAGATTTTTTTCTAAGCATAACTTTCAAAATATTAAAAAGCACGACTCTCATAGAAATATAAAATGAACATGTCAAAGATTTTATTCAACCCATTAGCTAATGTATAAAGAATAAGATGTGAAAACTACTTTGAGGCCAGGTATGGTGGCTCATGCCTGTAATCCCAGCACTTTGAAAGGCCAAGACAGGACTATGTGAGCCCAGGAGTTCGAGACCAACCTGGGCAATATAGTGAGACCTCACCTCTAGAAGAAAAATTTTTTAAAAATTAGCCTGACATGGTGGTATACACCTGTAGTCCCAGTTATCTGAAAGGCTGAGGCAGAAGGATTGCCTGAGCCTAGGAGGTTGAGTGTGCAGTGAACCGTGATCGGGTCACTGTACTCCAATCTGGGTGACAGAGTGAGATCCCGACTCAAAAAATAAAAATAAATAAACTAAAAATTAAATAAAGTAGACAGATATTAGATAGTCAAGGCAGTCAAAAGAATACTAAATTGAAAACTTGACAGTTATATTTTCTATGGGAGGAAAATCGATGGTATTGCTACAGATAACATTTCATTTACATCGCTATGAACACGAATAATTTTGCATTACTGTTTGTTTTCTACAAGTCAGCCTCAACTAGCTAGAAAGCCACTCAAAGGTGCACACCCCTATAGACTTAAATAATCCACGAAGTCTACAGACAATTCTCAGCACTCCATTGAAAGGATATTCAATAATCACCTCTCTTATTTCTAAGTACTAGATAATTTTTCTGAACATTTCTCTTCTGCCTGGAAGTCATTCAAGTATTTTAAGATGCCAGAAGCATCTCATTTTTCTCCAGGAGTCAGGTGCCCAGGACTGGATCCAGGTGTGGTAAGAGCAGGAAGATATTTTATTTCAGTACTCAAAGGGAGAATTAAACCAGTCATTATGAAAGTTGTGGGGCTAATATTAAATATAAATCCTATTTACCGCCTATTTCACTCTAAAGAAAACTCTCCTTGTGAATGTTCTCTGCCCAGAAAAAGGGTAGGATAACAAGAAGCAAAGAACTGGTTTGATATGAGGTGTACAATAGTAGATTCCAAAGTGGCATTTAATTTGTTAACATGCCTGCAAGAGACAATACTTCATTTGATCCAAATACTATCCTTTTGTGTGAACAATAAGTCCAGAATCAAAATATGATCTTTCTATTTCAGATGTGAACCACACAGTTTGAATGGCTGTAATTGGTAATTAATGCCTCCGGAGACAATTCCATTTCATTCTTTTGCCTAAGTTTTAAAAAATATTTTTTTGTCTACTTAGCAAAAATAGTAAGATCCTTAATATCTTGTCCTTTTCATCATTTTTGTTTTGTTTTGTTTTGTTTTTGAGAGACAAGGTCTCACTCTATCACCCAGGCTGGAGTGCAGTGGCACAATCCTAGCTCACTGCAGCCTCCAACTCTGGGCTACGCACTCCTGCAACACCCTTCCAAGCAGTTTGGACTACAGGTGGCCACCACGTCAGGCTAGTTTTTTAGCTTTTGTAGAGATAAGTGAGACTATGTTGCCCAGGCTGGTCTTAACTTCTGGCCTCAAGAGATCTTTCCACCTCAGTCACCCAAAGTGCTGGGATTCCAAGCATGAGCCACCTTACTGGACTCTTTTCATCTTTTCGTTCACTGTTTTGCTGAGGACTTCAGAGGTAAAAACAGTCTTGAAAATCTAGACTAGAATTGTCTGATAGAAAGTTCTCTGATGACAGAAATGCTCTGTTATCTGTGTTATTCAATATTTTAGCTGCTAGCCACACGTGGCTATTAAACACTTAAAATTTTTCTCGGGCAGGTTTTCTCAAACTCAGCATTATTGAAATTTTGGATGAGTTGGATACTTGTTTGTGGCTAAAGCTGATCTACCATGTTGCGTAGGTTCCTGTTGGATCATCCTGTTTAGCTTCATCCTCATTCTCCCAGCCCTCAGCAGTCTTCTTACTTAACTTCTCTCTTCCCTCAAGCATTCCATGATGGCTGTTTCAAACTCTCCTACTCTGCCCAAACTCTTGACCTTGCCCTGCCCACCAGCTCCAAGAATAAGACCAAAGCAGAACCAATTGCCACTGTTGTATGAAATTACTCCTTCTGGTAACTCTGAAGTTTTCTTAAAAATTTTAGTTCCCATGGGGGTGACAGAGAATAGTGGTCAACTCCAAATTTCTCCATGCTGTGAGAAACTCAAGGTGGAGTTACCTGCCTCCTTGGATCTAAGGGGGTACAGTTCAGTATGGTGGGGTACAGGGGCCGGGTTCCACACAAGCTCTCTTTAGAACTCATGACTTATGGACAAGACCCACAACCTCTCCAGGCTCAGATTCCCCATCTGAATAACAGGGAAGACTTTCAGTGATATTTTTCTGTGAGTTTAGATGATCCTACCAGGTCTAGACCTTTAATGCTTTACCTCATTCTTCTTCTGTAATTACTGCTCAATTTTTAACCAAAAATGTTTGTCATGTGCTTACTGGGTGCCATCACTGGGCTAGCTCCTGGACATATAACAGTGGCTGGAAAGACTTGCCTTTTCCCTAATGTAGCTTCATAGAGAGGGTGACTACATGTCCAGTGCTCCATCCTGGGAAAGCTTAACTCTAAGAGAGCAATCAGTAAGAGCAAAAGGTTGTGTTGCTCTATTTCTAGGCTAACCCACAGGGTACCTAAAGTATGAGACTGGGGCCTGCCCTCCACTCATGATTCCTTCCACACAGCTATGTTGACTGGTTAGTAGAACCAGAGATTATATCCAAGTGATTCAACCATGAGCACAGGGTAGGCACCAGCCTATCAGAACAAACTTATGGCTGAAGCAGGATATGACTCTCGGCTTACTCTTTTAGTTCCTGAGGGCGTCTAGGAAGTTCAAGATTAGGCGAGAAGGTGACGATGGCAGTAGGTCAAGTCTTGGAAGACCTGGGGAAGTTATAGAACTATTTCAATATTCTAACTACAGGGTAGCCATATACTGACATGTTGCTGTTGAATATCAACTCTAAGTAGAATTGATGAGCCAATATAGACACACAGCCATGTGATTTATCAACAAGACTTGCCTTTCCAGAGCCACCAGAAGAAGACTTCGGTGCCTTCAACCTTTCTTACATGTGTGTGTAAACCTTTCATCTTAACTATAGGCTCCTCTTTTGGCACTATCCAAATTTCTATATAGGACTTACCTCTTCTGGGCCATATCATGTTTCTTCCTACTTCTGAGTTCAAAGCAGGCTCACTCAACGCCTCCTTATAATGACATGTTACCTTTTTTTAACTTTTAATTTTTTTGTTTTGAAGATGTGGGGTACAATTCAGGGTTAGGTAAACAAATCTTCATGATGCAAGCACTCTTGTCGATGAGTGTGCCCCCCTTCCCCAGGCAGACTCCCACTACTGCCAATCCCGCTTCCCCGTTCCCCTCCCGGCAGTTTCCCACTACTGCCAGTCCTTTTCTTACAATATTAAGATAATTGTTCAAGGTCCACTTATAAGTGAGAACATGACATGTTATCTTAATAGGTAAAGTGGCGGAGAGTCCTAGATTACCTCATTTGTTCCAATGCACCGTTCTTCCTTGGAACTAAGTCTAATGATAATTATTTTCTGCCAACGGTAGTGAAATCATATTATGCTTCTATAATCCAAACTATACAAAATATTATTCCACTTGCCTTCCCCCTCCTTCTCTTCTTTTCTGCCTTCTTCCTCTCTTGTGCTAGTTGTTCATTTATTCATTCAACATATACGTGTTGTATCGTTGCTTTGTGTGAGGCACTGTTCTCGGTACCGAGGATACAGCTATGAGCAAAAGCAAAGTCCTTCAACTCTTAGGGACATGGACCAAAAACTGATGAGGCTTAAGTTCAGAACTCTTTACTTGCATGAGCTTTGTCTTAGGCCTCAAGGGGGCCCTACCAATATGCTCACCTGGTTTATATAGTTTTTTTTAAATTATGTAAGATCTGCAGAAGGTATTTTAATTGAAATTGATTAAAAATACTGTCTCTTTCCTCTCCGATTTTTCCTCCATTATACTTCCCTTCATATCAGACAATATTTGAGCAGCAGGAAATATTTTGGGAATCCTTCTAAGGAGATGTTGAGTTAGGAATATACCTAATCTGGGTCTAGTAAGATGTGCATAGGTGGTACATAGTCACTTCTGTGTAGAGTTATTTAGTTGTTCTAAAGTAGAAATGACTTCCAAGAATACTACCACTGCCTATTGTGTTACTGTATTAACTGTGTAACACATGGTATAGGCTCAGAGGACATACCATGAAACAAAATTATCTCACAGTGCCTGATTCCAAAAGTTTGTGGCGAGAGGAAGGGTAAGATATGAGTCAAAAGCTAGCTGTGAAACATTCTTCCAATCATCAGACAAACATAATCATTAGCAGAGAATTTGAGTTTCATTGATACTTAATCAAAACAAGTTCTCGCTCAATAATTCATACAGATATAAATGCACTATACATTATAATGTATAATGAGAGTTGTATAAAGGAAAATTCATTAGAATTCCTGTATTTGTAGGGCACAGATTTCTAGCAGTACTTCAGTAGATTTGTCTAGTGTGAAGATGCATGTTTTTAAAATCTCATTTATTAATAATAACAAACTGGTCAAGTATTAGAAGACTGAATTATTTTTCTGTTATCTCTGTCAGAAATACTTTACAAAGTTACTATCACATACAATAGGGATTAAGGAATGAATGGAAACAGTGAATAAGACTCAAGAAATACAAGATGAAACAATGAAGAACTTGTAACAGAGATTTTGGCTATAAAATTTCATCCAGGAAATAAATAACTAGATGACAAGCATGGAAAGCAAAATTAATCAAGCAGAAGAGAGAATCTCAGAACTTGAAGCCCAAAACATGGAATTAACCCAATCTGTAAAATAATAGAAAGAAAACTCATAAAGAAAGAACAAAACTTACAAGAGATGTGAACTTGTATCAAGAGGTTGAAGCTATATCTGATTGGTATTCCAGAAGAAGAAAGGGAAATGGAGAACACCTTGGAGCAGGTATTCTAAGAGGTTATCCAAGAAAACTTTCGCCATCTCATAAGAGATGTGACAACCCAAACACAAGAGCTACAGGAACCCCCACAAAACATCAAATGAGAAGACCAACCCCTAGACACATAGTAATTTGCCTATACAAAGTAGATTCAAAAGAAAAAATCTGAAAGGCAACAAGAGAGAAAGGTCAAACTACCTACCAGGGAAAATCAATCAGAATAGCAGCAGATTTATCAATAGAAGCACTACAAGCTAGAAGGGACTGGAGTCCAATATTCAAAGTCCTCAAAGATAAACAATTTCAACCAAGAATTTCCTACCCAGCCAAGATCAGCTTCATCAGTGCTGTAGAATTAAAATCCTTGCCAGGCATCCAATTTCTAAGAGATTATGCAGCTTCCAGACCAGCTCTACAGGAGATGCTTAAAAAGGTATTAAGCACAGAAGAAAAAAAAAGAATGACCACACACTTCTCAAGAGAACAGCAGAACACAGAACCAACAGAGAATATATCACAACCGCAAACTTGAAAATACACACATACATCGATCCAAGAGCTAAAAGAAAACAAAGAAAAGCTTTATAAGAACCTCATGACAGGGATACACAATCACATTTCAATAATGAGCCTGTATGTGAATGGACTAAATGCACCACTGAAAAGACACAGAATGAAAATGGATTTAAAAACAATGACCCAATAATTTGTTGCATCCAGAAAACCCATCTCACCACAAGGGATGCACACAGACTAAAAGTTAAAGGACAGAAAACGGGTTCCCAGGTGAATAGATCACAAAAGAAGGCAGGAGTTGTGATCTTAATATCAGACAAAACAACCTATAAGCTATCAAAAAATTTAAAAGATATGGAAGGACACTAAGTAATGATAAAAGCTTCAATCGATCAACAAGAAATATCCATCATACATATATATGCACCCAACACAGAAGACCCAGTGTTTATAAAGCAACTACTAAGTAAACTAAAAAAAGATATTGACTCTAACACTATTATAGCTGGGGACTTAAATACCCCACTAACAACCCTAGATAGATCATCAAGGCAAAAAAATCAACAAAGAGTTCTGGAATCTCAACTTGACGCTCGACCAAATGGACTTTATAGATACCTACACAACACTCCACCAAATAACCACAGAATATACATTCTGCTCATCACCACATGGAACATTCTCCAAGATTGATCACATTATTGGCCATAAATCAAGCATAAACAAATTTCATAAGATCAAAATACTACCATACACCATCTCAGACCACAGTGGAAGAAAAAATAAATATCAACACCAACAAAATTCCCCAAAATCCACAAAGACATGGACACTAAACAGCATGATGCTGAACAACTACTGGATCAACACAGAAATCAAAACAGAAATTAATAGATTTCTGGAAACAAATGAAAATGAAGAAATATCTTACCAAAACCTCTGGGATGCCACAAAAACAGTTCTAAGAGGGGAATTTATATCTCTATGAACACACATCAAGAAAATGGAAAAATGACAAGTTAACAGCCTAAAAAATCACCTAAGGAAGCTGGAAAGATAACACCATCAAAACCCTAGCTTTAGCAGAAGAATTCAGATCACCAAAGCAAAAGCCCAAACACAGGGCATAGAAGACAAAAATATCATAGAAAAAAAAATCAACAAAACAAAAAACTGATTCTTTGAAAGAATAAGCAAAATTGATGAATCCCTAGCTAGAATGACCAAAAAAAAGAGAGAGAGAGAGATAGAAAAAGTCCAAATAAACACCATCAGAAATACAAAAGGTCAAATCACAACTGATCCCCCCAAAATACAAAAGATTACCAGAGACTACTATGCACACCTGTATGGAAACAAGCTTACCAGCCTAAATGAAACGGAGGACTTTCTGACATCATGCCGCCTCCCAAGGTTGAAACAAGAAGACATTGAGACACTAAATAGACCAATAACAACCCAGGAAACTGACTCCATCATGAGAAAGCTACACACACACAAAAAGCCCTGGACCAGACAGCTTTCCCGTGGAATTCTACACAGTGTACAAGGAGGAGCTGATACCAATCCTATCAAAAGTATTCCAGGCAATTGAGAAAGATGGAATTCTCCTCAAATTCTTTTACGGAGCTAACATCACATTGACCCAAACTGGGTAAAGATTCAACAAAAAAAGAGAACTACAGGCCAATATCACTAAGGAACACAGCTGCAAACATTCTCCACAAGATCCTAGCAAATCAGATGCAACAACACATCTCAAAAATTATCCACCTAGTGCAACCTCTTTGGAAAACAGTGTGGCAATTTCTAAAAGAACTAGACATTGACCTTCCAATGACCCAGCAATCCCTCTACTGGGAAGATACCTAGAGGAACTAAAATCATTTTACACAAAAGATAACTGCACACACGTGTTTATTACAGTACTATTCACAAAACAAAGTTAGAATTTTGCTGCTAATGAGAAAAGCTACTGCTACTTGTCATGTACAATGGAACCTACCTGAGACTATCAGTGAATTTCTCTGTACAAACTTGAAGGCCAGAAGGAGGTCGTGTGATATATTCAGAGTACTGAAAGAAAAAACTCTCATCCAAGAATATTACATCTGACAAAACTAGCCTTCGAAAATTAAAGGAAGCTTGGTATGTTGGCCTGTGCCTATAGTTCCAAGCCTAAGGTGGAAGGATTGCTTGAGCCCAGGAGTTCCAGGGTGCAGTGTGCTGCGATCACAACTATCACTCAAGCTTGAGTGATAGCTCTGTCTCTTAAAAAAAAATTAAGGAGAAATAGGGAATTTCCCAGGTAGACAGGAGCTGAGGTAGACGTGCTTTGCAAAAAGCAGAATCACTAGATCTGCTTTACAAAAAGTGTTAAAGTGAATACTTTAAGCTGAAATGAAGGACCCTAAACAGCAGCATGAAAATATATGAAAGTATAAGACTCACTGGTAAAGGTAAATATATATACAAATATAGAATACTGCAATACTATAATGACGGTACATAAAACACTTGATTTTGGTATAGAAGTTAACAGATAAAAGTATAAAAGTAACTATGACTATAAAATATTTCATGGATATGTGATAGAAAAAGCTGCAATTTGTGACATTAATAATAAAAAGTGGGAGGAGTAAAAGAGGAGTGTTTGTTTGCAATTGAAGTCAAGTTTAAGCAGCCTAAAACCGATTGCTATAAGATGTTTTATGTACACTCCATTGTAGTCACAAAGAAAATACCTAGAGAAAACAGAAGAAAATGGGAAAGGAATCACAGCATGTCACAACAACAAAAATTCATGAAACATAAAGAAAGACAGCAGTAGAAGGAAAGAGGGACAAGACAAAAAAGGTACAGGACAGGCAGAAGATCATTAACAAAATAGCAATACTAGAGGTTCTTTAATATCAGTAATTACTTTGTAAGTTAACTTTTAATGTAAGTAAAAAGGCATAGAATGGTGCTGAATAAATTTAAAACATAAGACCCAACTATGTGCTACCTGCAAGGGACTCACTTTAGATTTAAGTACACACATAAACTGAAAGTAAAAAGATGAAAAAAGATATTTCATAAAAATGGTAGCCAAAAATGAGCAGGGGCGACCACACTTATTTTGGAAAAGAGACACTACATTTTCTAATTATCACAGGCGATAAAGAATATTATATAATAATACAAAGGGTCATTTCATCAGGAAGATATAAAAATTAAATATGTACCAAACAGGCCAGGCACAGTGGCTCAAGCCTGTAAATCCAGCATTTTGGGAGGCCGAGGTGAGAGGATTGCCTGCGCCTGAGGGTTCGAGACCTGCCTGAGCAACTTGGAGAGACCTCGTCTCTACAATAAATCAAAAAATTAGCCGGGCATGGTAGTGCATGCCTGTAGTTCCGGGGACTTGGAAGGCTGAGGTGGAAGGATCGCCAGAGCCCAGTAGGTCGACACTGGGGTAGCCATGAACATGCTACTGCACTGCAACCTGGGTGACACAGTGAGACTCCAACTCAAAAATAAAAATAAAAATAAACAAATATGCACCAAACATCAGAGCATCCAAATATATGAATCAAACAATGATAAGACTGAAGGGAGAAATAGCAACACAACAATAGTAGAATATTTCAATACCTTACTTTAACAGATGGAACATCCAGACGAAAGATCAATAAGGAAACAGGACTCAAACAATACTACACACCACATGGACCTAACAGAACATACACATGTACAGATCATTTTGCTGAAAAACAGAAGAATACACATTCTTCTCAAGTACATATGGAACATTCTCCAATATAGATCACATGTTAGATCAAAAAGCAAGTCTAGGCAAATTTAAGAAAATTAAAATCATGCCAAGTATTTTTCTAACCAAAATGGAATGAAATCAGAAATCAACAGAAGAGAGAAAAGTAGAAAATCTACAAATATGTAAAATTAGATAATACACTTTTGAACAACCAATGGATCAAAGAAGAACTCAAAGGGGAAATTAGAAAATATCTTGAGACAAATGAAAATAAAAATACAACATACCAAATGCATAAGATGCAGAAATAGGTAGGAAGAAGTTTGCAATGGTAAATACCTACATTCATTCTTTTATTTATTTTTAATTTTTTTTGAGACAAGGTCTTGCTCTGTCACCCAGGCTAGAGTGCAGAGGTGCAATCATAGCTCACTGTAAAGTTGAACTCCTAGGCTCAAGTAATCTCCTCTTCAGCCTCCCAAATCCCTACATTAAAAAACAGAAAGCTCTAATAAGTATTACACCTCAAGGAAGAACAAACTCAGACTAAAGTTCGCAGAAGGAAGGAAGTAAAAGTTAGAGCAAAAATAAGTGAAATAGAGAATAGGAAAATGAAAGAAAAAATATCAGTGAAACTGAATTTTTTTTAAAAAGATTAACAAAGTTGACAACCTTTTAGCTAGACTAAGAAAAAAGCGAGAACTCAAATAAATAAAGTCAGAAATGAAGGAGGAGACATTACAACTGATGCCACAGAAATATCAATGCTCATAAAAGACCACTATGAGCCATTATATGCCCACAAATTGGGTAACCTAGAGAAAATGTATAAATTTCTAGAAACGTACAAACTGCAAGTACTGAATCTAAAGCCAGATGGCTTTAATGGAGAATGCTACCAAACATTTAAAGAAGAATTAACACATGTATTTCTAAAACTCTTCCAAAAAATTGAATTGGAGTTAAAACTTCCAAACTCATTTTATGAGGCCACCATTACCCAGATACCAAAGTCAGACAAGGACATTACAAGAAAAGAAAAATACAGATCACTATCTCTGATAAATATAGATGCAAAAGTCCCCAACAAAATACTAGCAAACTGGGCCAGGTGTGATGGTTCATGCCTGTAATCCCAGCATTTTGTGAGGTTGAAGTAAAGGGATTGCTTGAGCCTGTGTGTTCAAGACCAGCCTGGGCAACATAGCAAGACCTTGTCTCTAAAAAATTGAATTAAATTAAATAAAAATGAAAAAATTAGCTGGACATAGTGGCATGCACCTGTAGTCCCAGCTACTTGGGAGGCTGAGACAGAAGAATTGCCTGAATCCAGGAATTCAAGGCTGCAGTGAGCCATGATCATGCCACTGCACTCTAGCCTGGTCAACAGATTGAGGCCTTGACTCTAATAATAATAATAATAATAATAATGATAATCATGATAATAATAATAATAGGAAAGTGAATTCAGCAGTGTGATAAAGGATCATACATCATGAACTAGTGGGATTTATCCTATAAGTGAGTGGGATTTATCCCTAGGATGTAGGGATGGTTCAACATATGAGAATCAACCAATGCCATGCAACATATTAGCAGAACAAAACACTAGAATTCCATTATTGTCTCAATAGATGCAGAAAAAGTACTCAACAAAATGTAATATCCTTTCATGAGAAAAACACTCAACAAACTAAGAATAGAAGGAAATTACCTCAAAATAATAAAATCCATAAATGAAAAGCCAGACCTAACATCAAATTCAATTGTGAAAAGCACCAAGCTTTTCTTCTAAGATCAGGAACAAAATGAGGATGTCCACTCTCAACAATGAAGTCCTGCAAGTCCTAGCAAGAGCAACTAGGCAAGAAAAACAAATAAAAGGCATCAAAACCAAGAAGAAAGAAGCAAAATTATCTGTTTGCAGATGACATAATCTTATATGTAAAAAAAAATACAATTTCACAAAAAAGCCTGTTAGAACTATTAAACAAATTAGCAAAGTTTCATGACACAAAAGTGAACATACAAAAATTAAGTTATGTTTCTGTATACAACATTCTGTACAATGAACAATTGAAATAGATTGTTAGAAAATTTGTTTAAATCCCACTCATATTAACATCAAAAACTTAACCAAGGAGATAAAAGACTTGTACAGTGAAAACTAAAAAACTTGACTGAAGAGAAATGAAAGACACAAATAAATGAAAAACATCTTGTGTGCATGGATTAGAAGATTTAATATTATGAAAATGTCCTTTCCTTTAATGCAATCTACAGGTTCAATGCAATCCTTATGAAAATGTCAATGTCATTTTCCCCCAGAAATTGAAAAAACAATCATAAAATTCACATGGAGCCACAAAGGATCCTGAATAGCTGAACAATCTTGAGAGAGAAGAACAAAGCTGAAGGCTTCATACTTCTATACTCCAAAACATAAAACTATAGTAATCAAAACAATATGATACTGGCATTAATACAGGCATACAGACCAGGGGAACAAATAAAGAACCCAGAAATAAGCCCATACATATATGGTCAAATGATCTGTGACAAGGACTCAAGACTGTAAATGAGTAAAGGATAGTCTCTTCAACAAATGCTGCTAAGAAAACTGGATATTCACATGAAGAAGAATAAAGTGGTCTCTTATCTTACACCATACACAAAAATTAACTCAAAAGTTTTAAAGTCATAAATTTCTAAAAAAAAAAAAAAGCCAAAAGTCCTAAAAGAAAGCATAGGAGAAAATCTCCATGATATTGATCTTGGCAATGATTTCTTGAATCTGACACCAAAAGCATAGGCAACAACAATAAAATAGACCAATGGGACTATTCAAACTAAAAAGCTGTGTAGCTAATAAAACAATCAACATAATGAAAAGACAAACTACAGAATGGGAGAAAACATTTACAAGCCATATATCTGGTAGAGGTTAACATCCTACAACTTAACAGCAAAATAAAAACAAAAAACCCCAGCTAATCCAATTCAGAAATAGCCAATGAACTTGAATAGACATTCCTCCAAAGAAAACATACAAATAGTCAACAAGTATATGACAAGGTGCTCAATATCAAAAATCACCAGGTAAATATAAATTGAAACCTCCTGGCGATATTACCTCTTACCTGTTAGAATGGCCATTATCAATGAAACAGAAAATTATAACTGTTGGCAAGGATGTGGAAAAACTGGAATCCTTGTGCATTGTTGATGGGAAAGTAAAATGCTGCAGCCACTATAGAAAACAGTATAGAAGTTCCTCAAAAAGGTAAAAATGGAACTACATATAATCCAGCAATCCTACTCATTTATTGAAAAGAATTAAACATAAGATCTTGTAAAGATATTTGCACTTCAGTGTTCACTGGAAGAATACTCACAATAGTCAAGAGATAGAAACAACCCACACGCCCATCAGTGTATGAATGGATGAAGAGAATGAGGTATATATTTACAATGGAATATTATTCAACCTTAAGAAAGAAGGAAGTCCATGGCTGGGTGTGGTGACTCATGCCTGTAATCCCAGCGCTTTGGGAGGCCAAGACAGAAGGATTGCTTGAGGACAGGAGTGCAACACTAGCTTGGGCAACATAGTAAAACCTGGTCTCTGCAAAATATTTTTAAAATTACCTGGGAGTGGTGGCATGTACTTGCAGTCTTAGCTTCTTGGGAGGCTGTGGCAGGAGTATCACTTGAACTCAGGAGGTTGAGGCTGCAGTGGGCTATGATCACACCACTGTACTCCAGTCTGAGCAAAAGAGGGAGACCTTGTCTCTTTAAAAAAAAAAGAAGGAGAAGAAGGAAGAGGAGGAGAAAGAGGAGTATCATACACTACAACATGGATGAAACTTGAAGACAGTATGCTAAGTGAAAAAAGCCAGTCACAGAAGGGCAATTACTGCATAATTCCACTTATTTAAAGGCATCTAAAGTAGACAAACTTATGGGAGCATAAAGTAGAATGGGGGTTGCCAGAGTCTGGGAGAAGAAAAAAATGGAGAGTTGCTATGTAATGGATACAGAGTCTCAGTCATCCAATATACAAAAGTTTTAAAACTCTGCTGTACAACAACAGGCATATATTTTGTTAAGAAGGTAGATTTTATGTGTTTTTAATTTAAGCAAAGTCAACACAAAAAGCATCACCAAACTGAAGTTCACACAGAGTTTTATCCCATGTTTTATAGCTTGGGTTTTACCTTTAGACATATGATTCACTTTTTGTTAATTTTTTATAAGGCATGAAGTATGTGTTAAAGTTCCTTTTTTGGCATATGAACATCACTATTTGTGGAAATGGCAACGGCTATTATTTTTTGTTGAAATTGTGCACCTTTGTCAAAATTCAGTTGATTATATTTTTGTGTCTATATCTGGGCTCTCTATTCTATTCCATTGATTTATATGTATGTTGATATGCCAGTACCACAGTCTTAATTGCTGTAGCTTTATAGCAAGTCATGAAATTGGGTACTGTGGATTCTCCAAGTTTGTTTGTTTTTCTAATAATTTTTTGACCATTCCAGTTGCTTTGCCTTTCCATATACATTTTAGAATTAACTTGTCATTATCTATAAACAATTCTTGCTAGAATTTTAATAGGAATTGCATTAAAACTACAGATACATTTGGAAAGAATTAACACTTAATAATATTGGGCTTTTCCATCTATGAACATAGTATAGCTCTCCATGTGTTTAGTTCTTTCATTTCTTTCTTCAGTTTTGAGAAGATCATTTTGATAAGGTAACAGTTAAGACCCGAATTAAATGAGAAGGTGAATCATGGGGATAGCTGAAGGCACAGTGTTACAGGTAGAAAATATAAGTGCCAGGTCCCTAAAGTACTGTATGCTAGAGTACTCTAAGAACACTGTTTGCTGTTCTTAGAGTATTCTAAGAACAGCCAACAGTGGAGTGAAGTGGAGAGTGCCAGAGGATGAAGTCACAACACTAGCAAGAGACCAGATCACTTAAGGCCTTGTAGGCCACTGTAAGGCATTGAATTTTATTCAGAGTAAGACAGGAAATGGTTGAATGGTTTGGAGCAGAGGAATGAAATCTGACTCATTTTTAAAAAGATGATCTGGGTGCTGTGTGGAGAAACTACTGGTGGGGAAGGATGGGTCCAAGATAGAAGCAGGGAAACCAGTGAAGAGTCTATGACAATATTTTAGCAAGAGCAGGTGATGGCTTGGACTAGGGCACCAGTAGAGGAAGTCATAAATGTTGGAATATGAGTATATTTTATAGATAGAGTTGGTGAGAACTGCTGAAGGTTAGATATGGGGTAAGCAACTGGATGGATATCGCTTCCATCAGTTGAGTTGGACAAGACTGTGAGAACAGAGGTTTGGAAGTTGTTTATCTGGTTTAGAATGAGTAGGCAGGGGGACAGGATTCTTTCTCAAATCTTTATGCCCCATCAGAATCTGCAGCACACCTTCTGAGTACATTTTCATAGCAACTGCTCTGGACAAACAATAGCCTGTGGATCACGGCCTGAACGGGAATGGCAGGGTAAAGCGACAGGCAGAGGGGGAGGAAAGAATATTTCAGTTAGTAACTCAGGTTACTATGCCTTTTGAGCAGATAGCAATGGTGCCTGGAGTCAGAGAAGACCTCGCTGAAAAGTGTCTATTTCACTTGAGACAGGAAGGAATTGGCCAGAGGAGGAAGATGGGGTTTGTAAGAATGAAAGATTAATCCATAAGTCAAGTCATGAGCAGATGCAAAGGCCCGGAAATGAGGAAATGATGTGTTTGGGGAACTGAAGAGTGACAACCATGAGTAGAGAAGGGAAAGCCAAAACGAGAGTGTTATGAAACAACGCAGGAGATCGGTTAAATCTAACGACCAACTCTGCATTTTTACAAAGTCACCGTGGCTGTTGAGAATGAATTGCAGGAGACGAGTCATCCAGCCTGGAGACTTAGGATGCCACTACATTCGCCTTGACAAGGGATGGTGGTGATGGCAGTGGGGTCAGCCCCGAGAGAGTTTAGGAGCCTACGTATGGCAGGTGAGAAGGCAGAGCCCACGAGGATGATTACTAGACTTCCAGCACAGCAACTTGGTAGATGATGGTACTTTTACTGAAACGGGTGTGCCGGGTATTAAGTTATTGTCTCTCAGCTCCAAACGAACTTTCCATCCTCTACTTTGTGAAGCCAATACTTGTGTTCTGGAAACCACACCTCTGCCTCGCTGCCTGGTGCCATGCAAACTCTGCCACGGGTGGCAGTAGAGGGATACCACAAGGCTGTCTGCTTCCCAGTAACATCATTCCGGCAAGGGTTCTTCACCCCAGCAGCAAGGCCTTGCAGCTGAATGCAGTTTGCAGGTTTTACCACATTTGCAGCACCAGCCCCATCGCGGCACCTCCCCCTACTGCCATTCCCCGCCCCTACACCAAGCCGACAGTATCAGCCAGGTGATGCTCTCTCTTCAGAGTCTGGATCCCAGGCCTGTGGAGATTCTTCTCTGAACCCAAAGACTCCAGGATCAGTTGAGCATCCTTTCCTCAGAAGCCTGAGTTTTAGCTCTTGGGGTCCCTCCTCTAAGTTCCTACGTTTTAATAATTCCAGCCTCTTCCCTTTGTTCCCTCTGCCCTTCCTGAAGATGCAGCCTTCATCATAGCTTAGGGTTTTCTGGGCGTTTCTTTTTGCCCTTTCATTTACCTGGTTAACAATTCTCTACGTACAATTATCTGTAATCAAGTAATCTATGTGGTTTCTGTCTCTTGACTGGACTCATTAATACGGAAAACTGGTCCCAGAAAACAGACCTTAGAAGATGGAATTTGGGATTCCTTTGGTTTTTGTCCTTGAGTTTAAATGTAGTGCTGAGCTCCTTGCTAACACAAAGTGAATGCCGGTGATTCATGTCATGCTAAATGATCACCTATAGTCGATTGTGATGAAGTTCCTACTGAACCAAGTCCCTTGAGAGCATGTACCTACTGCATTATACTATTAGCAGTAATAATGACTATGAAGACTGTGGTGTAGGATAGATTCTTTAGTTCAATAACACGTAGAGAAAGAAAATAACAAGTTCAGGTCCTTACACTCTGTAAAGTCTCATCAGAAAACCAGAGAGGCTCTATGGGAGCCCTACAAGAATCTCTCATTTCTTGTAGGTGTAGGACCAATATTGCTAAAAATAAACAAAGATTTAATTGACCAGTTTACAGAATTTATAACATTAGTTGAGTTCACAACCTTCCAGATCTCTCATGTAGTATTTAGAAAAATGATTGCAGGGGAAAATGGGGGACCTTAAGACTTGGAGTGGAGATATATCTGTTTGGATTTAGATAGAGTGGAGAATTTTGAAATGACATGCCACTTTGAGCCTCTTCTGACAGTGGGAGCAGCCTGTCCTACTGTATCTGGGAGACTGACCTTCCCTTGCTTGAAAATTCTATCCACTATGCCCATAACTAGGGTCAGATATCAGCGTACTCCAGGGAACAAGTGCAAAGTCTGATCCAGAAGGAAGCAGTTTATAAACCAAAATAACTGCAAGATTTTCCTAATTTATATCACCATAAACCTGAAGAATATGTAAAGGAATGGAGTTTAATACAGATGAAATATAACACTGGGTTGGGCTGAATATATCCACATGGATGTACTTACTAGAGGCTCTGAGTTTACTGTGTTAGCTCATGCAGGTTGAAGTATTCTAACAAACTAATGTTGGTTGACCGAGAATTGGGCTCAACAGTGGCTTTTGTTTAATGAGATCGAGATACCAGAACTCTCCCCATTAGAATGTGAAAGAAGTCCCAAGGCTTAGGAAGAGAGGAATGTTGGAGTGCATTTATCATAAGTAATCTACACACCCATCCCTCAGTTACAACCTTGATAGGATCCAGAGGAAATCCCATTACCGACATGTGAAGAAACACATTTGTATATAGACTATGTACATCCTTGAGAAGTTCTGTCATGGTTGCCCTCTGTAAGCTTTGGTATGATAAGAAATTTCAGTCCAGGCTTGGTGGCTCATGCCTATAATCTCAGCACTTTGAGAGGCCAACACAAGAGAATCGCTTGAGCCCAAGAGTTTGAGACCAGGTTGGGCAATACAGTGAGACCTCATCGCTACAAAAAATTAAAAAATGGGTTGGGCATAGTGGCACACGTCTATAATCCCAGCTACTCGAGAGGCTGAGGTGGGTGGATCGCTTGAGTCCAGGAAGTGGAGCCTGCGGTGAGCCGTGGTTGTGCCACTGAACTGCAGCCTGAAGAACAGAGTGAGACCCTGTCTCTAAATAAATAAAATGTCCTTCTTGAGATGGGCTCTCCAATGTAACAGAGATGATGAAAGTTCTGCAGCATCAGAGGCAAGTAGCAGTACTGAACCCCTGAAGACAAGGTGGGGCATATTGACCACAAAAGGAAAATGGTAACATAGTGGTGATCAGAATGTTTTGACAGTGGCTAATGGATGATAAGATCCCTAAGAATGGAATAGATATGCAGACTAAAAGGGTGCTTAATCTACAGAACAGGAAAAACCCAGTGGGACAGTAAGAAACCTGATTTGCGTCTCTGAAATAGAGTCACAGTCTTTCACCCAGTTTCTAGACCCAAGCCAGTTTACAGGACCAGAACCCCTTGGATTAAAGGGAAGGTCAGGTCTTTTTGAGGAAAAATCCCCTGTATCAAAACCACAAGTACATACTTACATATTTTCCTCTAAGTCTTCCCAAAGGGACCTGCAGCCATTTTCTAGGGTGACTGTGTAGTGGGGAAAGGAAATGCCCAGATCTCTTGGGGATTAACAGTCACTGGCTAATTGATACTAACTCCTGGACACCCGCACCACCGAAATCTGCTGGTGAAACTGGGGGATTATGTAGGTGTCTTGTCTGTTCAAGCTCTTAAAATGAAATACCATTCACTGGGTAGCTTATAAACAGCAGACATTTCTTTCTCGCAGTTCTGGAGGCTGGGAAATCCAAGATCACGGTGTCAGTAGATTGGGCATCTGATGAGGGCTTGCTTTCTGGTTTACAGATGGTGCCTTCTAGCTGTATCGACACAAGGTAGAAAAGGTGAGGTGAGGGGTCTCTCTTAGGCCTCTTTCATAAGGGTACAAATCTCATTCATCAGGGCTCCACCCCCATGGCCTAATCCCCTCCCAAAGTTCTCACCTTCTAAAACTATTACCTTGGCCAGGCTCGGTGGCTCAGTCTGTAATCCCGCACCTTTGGGAGGCTAAGGTGAGTGGATTGCCTGAGCCCGTGGGTTCGAGACCCGCCTGGATAGGCGAGACCTCATCTCTACAATAAATCAAAAAATTAGCAGGGCACGGTAGCGCACGCCTGTCATTCCGGCTACTTGGAAGGCTGAGGCGGAAGGATCGCCAGAGCCCAGCAGGTCGAGGCTGCGGTGGCCAGGAGCAGCCACTGTACTCTAGTCTGGGCGACAGAATGAGACTCCAACTCTAAAAAAAATAAAAAATAAAAAAATAAAACTATTACCTTGAGGGTTGGGATTTTGTGAAAGTTGTCAGTTTCAAAATGGAGTCACTTCTGTCAAACCCTGGCAGAATGGAGCCAGGGCAGGCCATGCAGGAAGCGCTCCAACCCACAATTTGCCTGGTCACACAAACTGTCACAAGAAATTTTTCCAAACCGCAGCTTAGTACATGAGTCACACAAGGACAGTTGGCAGCAGCAGGACATCTAGCTACTTACACAAGAACAGTTACTTGACTCACTCTCGCCCAAGCCCAAGCCTCAAGTGCAAAGGCCTACGTGTAATTCCAAGATTACAAATCCCACCTAGCAACTACTGACACTTACCAATCAGAACTTGCCAGCTCTTTTCGTTACTGCCAGTACCAATAAACTTTATTTTAAAACAAGTTGCAGGCTGGGCATAGTGACTCACACCTGCAAAAACTTTATTTTAAAACAAGTTGCAGGCTGGGCATAGTGACTCACTCCTGTAATCCCAGCATTTCGAGAGGCTGAGGTGAGAGGATTTCCTGAGCTCAGGAGTTCGAGACCAGCCCTCGTCTCTATGATAAAAAATAAAATGAAATTAGCCGGGCGTGGTGGTGTACAACTGTCTGTAGTGCCAGCTACTTGGAAAGCTGAGGCGGAAGGATCAACTGAACACAACTATCTGTACTTCCAGCCACTTGGAAAGCTGAGGTGGAAGGATCACCTGAGCACAGCAGGTCAAGGCTGCCATGGCAGAGATCGTGCCACTGGTCTCCAGCCTGGGTGACAGAATGAGACTCCAGCTCAAAAAACAAAAGCAAAAACCAAAAAAAAAACACAACTTGCATAAAACTCCTCTTTCCCCAATAAAACCCTAACCTTTTACTTTGTTTTCCTATATATTGGAGGTCACCGTGGTCTGTATTGTATGCCCTGGATTGCAGTCCTACTTCTTGTATAATATTCCCTCGAAACCCCTTTTTACTTACAGATTCATCCCTCTATATTTTTCATGTTGGCAGTTCCAATATATAAATTTCGAAGGAGGGGCACAAATATTCAGACCATAGCAGTGATTCAGGTGATCTTTGGAGTCCTAGCCAAAATTTGAAGCACAATGTATTCAGGAGGTCTGCAGACGCACTGCATGGTTATGTCTCAAGTTCTTGAATGTACAATTGGTAGAGACATATGTTGAGGCATAATAGATGTACTTGGAAACTGGTGAAATCCTCACATTGGCTCTTTGACCCACGGACATGGACCATCATGATAGAAAGAGGAAGCTTCTGGAAATTTTTTAAAACATATATGATTGAATTTTATTCAACTTTCTTGATATAAGGTGCATATTTTAACTGATAAGTAAATGTTACACACTTTTTATAGAAAAACTAAATACCCTTTTATTTGCAGGCAGTTTTGAAGATGCTAGTTTGTCTCCACATTAAGAACTGAATGTAAGTAAAACCTTAATGAATAATGTAAAGATTAAAATCCATTAATAACAGCTGTCTATGGGTCACATCAGTTATTCAAGGAGTCAGCTGTCTAGTCTGCATAAATTACAGTTGGCTACAAAACATAAAGCAAATATAATTCTGGAGACTTTGAAAATGAAGTCCAACTTACAAGACATTCACGTTGCTTCATGTGGTGATTGATGTGAAATTCTGACATGGGTTCATTTCTTCCTTTCAAAAAACATTGATTTTTCTAGCGATAATTAAGTTTGAAAAGGTATCTTCGTTCTTTAACCCTCAGAGAACTAGCATGTTTAGGCAACCAACCAAAAAAAAAAAAAGATACATATACTTTTGCCCATGGTTTCCAAGTGCAGGAATTTTGGGGTTTTTTTTCCTTTCTTTCTTTTTTTGAGTTGGAGTCTCACTGTGTCACCCAGTCTGGAGTGCAGTGGCACGCTCACAGCCACCCCAGTGTCGACCTGCTGGGTTCAGGTGATCCTTCTGCCTCAGACTTTTAAGTAGCCAGAACTACAGGCGCACATACCACGCCTGGCTAATTTTTGATTTATTGTAGAGAAGAGCTCTCACCAAGTTGCCCAGGCTGGTCTCGAACCCCTGGGCTCAGGCAATTCTCTCGTCTCAACCTCCCAAAGTGCTGGGATGACACGCTGAGCCACCGCGCTTGGCCAGGAATTTTCCATACCTTGCGACATAAAGCACCCCATTACACTTTTTTCTTAAAATGAACTTTTCTTTGGTTTCTTGTACCTCTTCAGTGAGTCCATCCCTTGTTTCTTCTGTTTTCTCTGTGGTAAGCTCCTTTGTCTTGTCCATCCCATCCTTGGCAGGTGGTGGTGTGCACATGTAGCATGACCGTGTAGATGATTCACAGTAAAAGACATTCTTCCCAGAGTCACAGTACTTCAGGCAGGTGATATAATCCTTTTTTTAAATTTTGTTTTTGAGTTGGAGTCTCACTCCATCGCCCAGGCTGGAGTGCAGTGGCACACTCACGGCCACCCCAGTGTCACCCTGCTGGGCTCCAGGTGATCCCTCTATCTTAGCCAGAAATATAGGCACATGCTACCACGTCCAGCTAATTCTTTTTGATTTATGGTAGAGATAGGGTCTCACCAAGTTGCCTGGGCTGGTCTCAAACCCGCAGGCTCAGGCAATCCACTCGCCTTGGCCTCCCAAAGTGCTGGGATGACAGACTGAGTCACTGGGCCTAGCCTATACAATCTTAAATGTGACATATGCTGTTAGTGCATTTCTGCTCTGGGAATTTTTCAAGGTGTTTACCATGCTACCAGGTAGCCTAATGAGTTCTAGAAAAGCAACAACATTCACTCCTCCTAAGGCTGCATAATAAAATGTTTCAAACCAAACACCAGAAGTTATTAGATGCACTGGAATAAAAAATTCCCATATTGTCTAAATGTTTTCTTAAACTGTGGTAAAGACTAATCGATGTGTCTTGTAAAGGATCAGGCTTTCCCTCCCCGCCCCCCACCGAGTTCCCTAGCTGTGGCATCAAATGAAAAAAACCTTTTTGGGTAAAACATCTTTCTTCTGTCTCTTATAGCAAAGGACCCTGGCCATGTGGATGAGCATCTGATGGTTTCCTTTCCTTTTTAACACACTGGGCAGCAGGTAAGTGCAACCGTTGTTTTTGAGGGCCTGGTACCCAAATCACTTTGGATCCAGCATTATACAAAAGTAAGGACCCTTTTATGCTTTGACGAGTGTCCAAAGAGACCAGCTTTATGTGGGTCCAAGCATGTCCTGTGTGCCAGTTGAAATACAGCCCATGGAACATTCCATAGCATTTTGAAGAATGGTGATAGATTTCAGATTCTAAGAGAGTTTACTGGTTTAATATAAAGGTACAGTTGGGTAGATGAACAGGTGCACAGGGTGAGGCCAGGAAGGATCTAGAGCACAGGAGCTTCTGTGCCCATGGGGTTGGGTACACCACACAGATGCACTCACCAACCCGGAAAGTCATCCAATCTCTTGTTCAAGAGCTTTTATGTTGCTTACTCTCCACCGCCCCCACCTTCTCCTGAGATGGGGGGTGGGTAGAACTGAAAATTCCAACCTTCAAATCCAGTCATGTGGCCTTTCTGGTGAGTAGGGTCACCTTGACACTGTCTGGAGGCCCCGCCCTAAGTTATCTCTTCTATACCCCACCAGGACAACAAACAAAAAGAAATATGACATCTTAAGGGAACGGCAGAGATTAGTGCCTTCATCAAGACTCAAAAGACACAAGAATCCTAGCACATCCCCATTTAAGTCGTCTGTTTGTCCAATGCAGAAGGCAGGTCTTAGCAAATAACTGAGTATGCTAATAAATTGAATAAGGGCATGCCTCCAAGTATAGTTGATGTTCCAGATGTAGCATTTTTACTAAAACAGATCCACGTGACATCTCCTAACACTTAGTGTGTGGTGATTGATGTGGCATACGCGTTTTTCCCTATATTATCTTTATAAGGACTAACTAAAAGCAATTTACTTCTTATATGTAAAGGCCAGCATCACAGTTTTACCTCAAGGTCACAACGAATATTCTACTCTTTTCCATAAGAGCATAGTCCATAGAGATCATGACCATCTTAATGCACCATGCAACATAAACTGGCTCAATACATTGATTAAATTATGCTGCGTAGGTCTGATAAGCAGCAAGTATTTTGGGTGGCTAAGTACTCAGCCAGGATCGCAACTGTCAGGACTCATGACTTGATCGAGCAATGGAGGAGAAGTAGGAGGATGATGGTAAGTTGTTTTTAGACATGTTGAGCAGCATCTGAGAGAGTTATCCAACGAAGATATTGAGGAGGTAGTTGGATATATTAACTTGGCGTTTGAGAGAACACATGTGACCGGGCTTTGGGGGCTCAGCCTGTAATCCCAGAACTTTGGGAGGCGAGGCGAGTGGATTACCTGAGCCCGCGGGTTCGAGACCAGCCTGGGCAACTTGGTGAGACCTCGTCTCTACAATAAATGAAAAAATTAGCCAGGCATCGTAGTGTGCACCTGTAGTTCTGGCTACTTGGAAGGCTAAGGCAGAAGGATCGCCAGAGCCCAGCAAGTCGACGCTGAGGTGGCCGTGAGCGTGCCACTGCACTACAGCCTAGGTGACAGAGTGAGACTCTGACTCAAAAAAAAAAAAAAAAAGAGAGAGAGAGAGAGAGAACACACATGATGTACATTTGGGAAGCACTGGCCAAAATGATAAAACATAATGGAAGCCATAGAATGGAAAGAGATTATTTAGTGGAAATATATAGAATGAAAAAAAGAGACTCAAGACTGAGCCCCCGAGGAAGGTAAAACTTTAGAGATGATCAGTAGAAGAAGAAGAGGCAGCAAAGCAGAACGAGAAGGAGCAGCTAGATGAGCTGGAGGGGTTCGGAAGTCAAGGGAAGAAAGTGGAGCAGAATCAGGGGGAATGTTAGCAGTGCAAATGCCGGAGAGCGACCGAGCGGGAGGACTGAGAGGGCCCACTGGGTTGAGTTTCATGGAGGTCACGGGTGATTCAGTGGTGAGCACCTTCGGTGTAGTGAGGGGGTTAAAACTGGTTTGGTGGGAGTTGAAGGGTGCTTGTGGGGTGATTGCAGAGAGGGCAGAGCCACGGTCAATAAATGGATAGTGAGGCCAATTCACCAAAACTGGAGAGTCAAAGAAGCAGCTGATTTAGGAGAGATTTGTGTCCAGTTCAGATGTACACATATTGAGTTTGAAATGTCTTTGCATTCCCAATGCCTGACTTGGTGTCTGGTGTGGTGTTTGTGAATGGGCCACAAATGACTATGACTTTAATAGACTGCTATTCCTTTATCCTGCTTATTCTTCAAAACATTGATATACACTAAACTTGGTCATTGAAGGAAGTGTTGACATTGCCAAAACTTTTTTTTTTGAAAGCAGGATTTGTTGAGAGGACAGAAAAGCTCCCACCATGGGAGGGGACCCGAAGGGTTTGCGCAGAACTTTGCATAAAAGCAGGTACATCCACCTGCCCTAAATGAGGTGGGATTATCTAGTGGAGGAGTCCAGATTAAGTGCTGAACAGACCTAGGGCCAGATCTGTCCACAGTCACTGAGAGCTGTGGGCACAGTGAATGCCTAGTACTCCCTTTCAGCCTTTGTTTCCCTGTTTGTAGGCTGTTTCGCTGTACCTGCTTCCTAGATTGGTAGGGACAAAATGAGATAATGGATTATTAACAGTAGCGTGTTGCCAGGCTCACCATCAGTGGTCAGCAGGTTCATTCCTTCCAGCCCGACATGGAAAAGCATGAGGCACTGCAGAGAAGCTCCATGCTCTGGTTCTCAGAGTTTCAAAAGTATTTTTCAAATAGGAAACAGGTATGACCTTTGCTCCCTGACAACAAAGTCACCAATGGTGCAACACAGCAGGGCACTGGGTGTGATCTAGGCTAGCAGTGAAACAAGAAATTGGTGAATGGAGGTGGTGAACAAAAGAGGCCACACAGATTCCAGTAAAAGAAAAGCAAGTGAACTGATAACAAGGGACAAGTGTAAGGAAAGGAATAATATGAGTTATGTTAAAAGATAGTGTACACAATCAGCTTTCCGTCAAAGGCAATGCTTTGATGAGAACACACAACTGACTGGGTGTGGTGGCTCAAACCTGTAATCCCAGCACTCTGGGAGGCCAAGGCGAGAGGACTGTCTGAGCCCAGGAGTTCGACACCAGCCCAGGCAACTTGGTGACACCATGTCTCTACAATAAATCAAAAAATTAGCCAGGTGTGGTAGCATGTGCCTGTAGTTCTGGCTACTTGGAAGGCTGTGGCAGAGGGATCACCAGAGCCCAACAGGTCAATGCTGTGGTGGCTATGAGTGTGCCACTGTACTCCAGCCTGAGCAGTGGAGTGAGATTCCAACTCAAAAAAAAAAAAGACATGATTTAATTACAATGATGATTGTTCTGCTAGTAATTCTACTCAACAAGATATAAAATTTATCAACCCACACAGTTGACTTTTCCAGATAGAGTAGACTTGTACCTCAATTAGAACATTTAATGCAATCTTTCCAATATTGAACAACCTTTTTTTTTTTTTTTTGAGTTGGAGTTTCACTCTGTTGTCCAGACTGGAGTGCAGTGGCCGCTCCCGGCCACTGCAGCCTTGACCTGCTGGGCTCCGGCGATCCTTCCGTCTCAGCCTTCCAAGTAGCTGGGACTACAGGCGTGCGCTACCACAACCAGCTAATTTTTTGATTTATTGTAGAGATGAGGTTTCGTCAAGTTGCCCAGGTGGGTCTCGAACCCGCAGGCTCAGGCAATTCACTCACCTCAACCTCCCAAAGTGCGGGATTACAGGCTGAGCCACCGAGCCCGGCTTGAACAACTTTTTAAGAACTGATTCAATATATCTATCCTACCAAAAGCAACCTACAAATTCAAAGCAATACCCATTAAATACCAACATCATTCATCTCAGACGAGGAAATGACAATACAGAAATTCATATAGAAACATAAATGACCATGAATAGCCAAAACAATTCTTAGTAAAAGAAACAAAGCTGGAGGAATCGCACTCCCAGACTTTAAAATTTATTATACAGCTACAATAATCAAAACAGCCGGGTATTGGTACAAGAACAGGCAAATAGAACAATGGAACAGGACAGAGATTCCAGAAGCAAAACATCAATTTCTCAACCAACTCATCTTTGACAAAGCCTCCACCAACCATCACTGAGGAGAGGAGAACCTATTCAGTAAATAGTGCTGGGAAAACTGGTTGACCACATACAGAAGATTGAAACAGGACCCCTACCTCAAAAAATCAACTCTAAATGGATCAAAGACCTAAACATAAAACCTCAAACTATAAGAACCATAGAAAATGCAGAAGATGCACTTATGGAAATTAGAACTGGGCAACCAATTCCCAGTCAAAACCCCAAGTGCCCATGCCATAAGAGATAAGATAGACAAGTGGGACCTCATCAAACTGAAAATCTTCTGCAAAGCCAAAGAAACCATCAGGAGAAGGGGAAACAGCCCACAGAAGAGGAAAAATATTTGTCAACTGTATATCTGACAAAGGCCTAACATCCAGGATCTACAAGGAACTCAAATGTGCCAAAAGGAAAAAAACAATCATCCCCATTGAAAAGCCAGCAAAAGACATGAATAGACACTTCTCAAAAGAAGACATGTGGGCAGCCAACAGGCACATGAAAAAGTGTTCAGCTTCACTAATCATCAGAGAAATGCAAATCAAAACCACACTGAGGTACCACCTAACCCCAGTAGGAACGGCCATCATTAATAAAACAAACAACGACGGATGCTGGCGAGGATGTGGAGAAAAAGGATTGCTTCTACATGGCTGGTGGGAATGCAAACTAGTGCAACCTCTTTGGAAAACAGTGTGATGATTTCTGAAAGAAGTGGACATTGACCTTCCATATGACCCAGCAATCCTACTCCTGGGAATATACCTGGAGGAACTCAAATCATTCTACAAAAAAGATACCTGCCTACGCATGTTTGTTGCAGCTCTATTCACAATAGCAAAAACATGGAACCAACTGTGCTGCCCATGGAAACTGGACAGGATAAAAAAAAAGTGGTACGTATACACAATGGAGTATTATGCAGCCACAAAGAAGGACAAACATATGGACTTCACAGCAACTTGGATGGATTTAGAGTCTATCATACTTAGTGATCTCTCACAGAAACAAAGAACTGTGTACCACATGTTCTTACTCATAGGTGGACCCTAAACATTTACCATAATACTATAAGAAAGGGATTGGCACGAGTGGGATACTGCCAGGGTGGAGGTGGGGGGGGGGCACAACATCAATAAGGGGGCCTGATCTCAAACCAGGCAAAGTTAGGACCAAAGGGAGACCCACACTTTACCTGTAGGATGACCACTTGTATACCTAATCCTGAATTATACCCTACATCTTTAAAATAAAAGACTCAATATTTATTCAACTTTCCCAAATAATGTATACAAGGGGGACCCAAAAACCCCCAGAATTATCTCTTGGAGGGCAGGCCTTTTGTAGTACAGGCTTCTCTCACTAGGTGTGTCCTAGGAACCCACGTGCATCAGTGTGTCAGGTGGTGTTCTTGTGAGAGGTTGTGTTCAGCTTCAGTCAATTTATTTTTGGAGATCCTTTCAATGTTTGCCCATTTCATGATGGGTGATTTATGAGTACACCTGGTCACACTGCCCTGGGTGTTCAACAGTTTTTGACCAAAAAAGACATGACTTTTTTGTTTCCTCAGATGAAAAAAGTCCACAGGTGAAACAAAAAATGGCAGGAGTTCAAAAACTGCTTTGAACAGTGGGAAAAGCATCTCGATAGATGTATCACATCAAACAGAGAGTACTTTGAAGGTGACTGAAGTTTAAACATGTAAGAATAAATACACAGTTTTTAATAAATAAATTCTGGGTTTTTTGCCCCCCCATAAATATCCCATGTATAATTTTGTGATTAATATTACCACAGTTAGGAAATACATCTGAATACCTAAAGTATTAACAATTACCTAAAAGTCTAAGTACCTATAATATGAGAAAGAGATAAAATCCCACTAGGATACGACCACCTATTCTATCTTCATGGGCACCGAATGGGAATGCCTGACTCCACTGAACTCCATACCACGTTACTGAAGGCTCATAGCAAACAAATCATCACGGGGGTTGAGAAAATCCAACCCAGTTCATGCCCGGTGCAAGGTCTCAAATACCTGTTAATGAATAACATAATAATGCTGAGAAAAACAATAGTGGTTGCCTGGATTGGTAATCTTAGATTTATTTTCATTTTGTGTAATTACAATTGACTTATTGCAGAAATTTGTCCCTGGCATTTCATACCACCACAGGATAGAACTTGAACTGCTATCTGACCTCTTTCAGCATTCTCCATTGCTGCCCTTTGACTTTTTTTTTTTTTTTTTTGAGTCAGGATCTTACTTGCCCAGGCTGTTGTGCAGTGGCACAATCACAGCTCACCATGGCCTCGACCTCCTGGGCTCAGGTGATCCTCCCACCTCAGCATGCCAAGTAGCTGGGACTACAGGCACACACCAACATGCCCAGCTAATTTTCTCAAAAATTTTTTTTGTAGAGTCCAGGTTTCACTATGTTGCCCAAGCTGATCTTGAACTCCTGGGTTCAAGCTATCCTTCTGCCTCGGCCTCCCAAAGTTCTGGGATTACAGGCATCAGTCACTGCACTCAGCCTGCCCTTTGACTTTATAAAAAAAGGTTTCATTTCATTTCATTTTCTTTTTTTTTTTTTTTTTTTTTGAGTTGGTGTCTCACTCTTGTCGCCCATGCTGGAGTGCAGTGGCATGCTCATGACCACCCCAGCGTCGACCTGCTGGGCTCCAGCAATGCTGCCCCAACCTTCCAAGAAGCCAGAACTACAGGCGCATGCTACCACACCCGGCTAATTTTTGAGTTATTGTGGAGACGAGGTCTCGCCAAGTTGCCCATGCTGGTCTCAAACCCGCGGGCTCAGGCAATCCATTCGCCTAGGCCTCCCAGAGTGCTGAGATTACAGGCTGAAACACCGAGCCCAGCCAAGAAGGTTTCATTTTCATACTGTGTTAGTGGGAATACAGAATGGGTACACCCTCTTTCGAGATCAATTTTTTAATTCTATTAGTTCAAGAAAGTAGCCTTTAAGCAAATCCACTTTTAGAAAGTTACAACTGTACAAAGTTGAATGGCCAAGGATTGTTTATAAGTGGAAAAACTGGCACTAACCTAAATGTCTGCAGGAAACATTACGTGAATTAGGACGCACCCAGCTAATGGGCTATCCCGCAGCCTTTGGAAAGAAGGAGGTGGGCTTCATGTGCTGCCACAGAAAGACCTTCAAGGAATTGTAAGTGAAAAGACAAAGGCTGCGTGACAACAATGACAACAGCGATTATGATAATGAACACTGATGAAGTGTCTACTATTTTTAAGCACTTTTCATTTATTAACTCATTCACTCTCACCACGATCCTACAAGGTGGGCGTATTATTATTATCTCCATTTTACAGATGAGGAAACTGAAACACAGTGACATCCAGTAATTTGCCAACATCACACAACTGGTGTCAGAGATAGGGTCTGGCTTGAGGATCGGTGTTCTTTTCTAGTTCTATCCCAGATGTATTTTTTAAATGCATAAAACCATATGTGTATATGTGTACATGTGTTTTTGTTTTTGTTATGAGGGGTATTGTTACTTTTATAACAGTAATTTTTTCCGTAAGGATAGATCTCAAAATACAAAGTTCTAGTTATTTTCCCTTCTGCTCCTAGCCGTTAAGGAAGCAACTTGGTCATTCTTCTTGTTACTGGTTATATGATTTGTTGATTCACTCAACTAAAACATCTAGACTGTGCTAGGCATCCCTGCCTGTCCTCACCCTCAAGAAGACCACTGTCTGTTGGAAGAGAATGACATGTACACCCACAATCCAGAGCCTCTATGCTACGGTCTGTCTGTGTCCCCCAAAAGCTGTATGTTGACACGTAATTGCCAATGTGACATTAAGAGGTAGGGTTTTTGGGAGGCGATCAAGTCATAAAGGCTCTGCCCTTATGAATGGCTTTAGTGCCTTATAAAAGAGGCTTCACACAGCATTTTCCCTTTTTGACTTTCTGCCGTGTGAGGACATAGGGTTCTTCTTCAGAGGACACAGTGGTCAAGGCGCCACCTTGGAGGCAGAGAGATCAGCCCTCGACAGACACTGAACCTGCTGATGCCCTGATCTTGGACCTTGCCTCCAGAACTGTGAGAAAATAAATTATAAATCAGCCAGTCTCAGGTATTTTGTTAGAGTAGCCCGAACAGACTAAGAAGCTCTATAAAGGAGGTCCATACAAAGATGGGGTGGGAGGGGCACAGAGGAGAGGTGTCATTTCTGCGGAGGGCGGGGAAGGGCAGTGCGAAGGAGGGGCTGCCCAGAAAGCAGGGGACATCTGCCTCAACACCGAAGGGCAACCAAGAGCTCTTCAGGAGACAGGGGAGGGAACGCAGTCACGAGAGTAAATACACAGAACTATGAGCCCACGTTGTTGGCTAATCTGCAGCTTAGGGAGGAAAATGCCAACAGTGTGTCTGGAGACACAGCACCTGGGACCTTGCAGGCCTTGTTTGGTAAGACCCTCATCCCGCGTGCCAGCTTCTCCTAAGGAACATTTGAAGAGCACAGGGGTTCTCAAAGAAGCTTCAAAGGTAACAATCACATATATGCAATGGAATATTATTTAGCCTTTAAAAGGAAGGAAATGCGGACACGCGCTACAACACAAGTGAACTTTGAAAATATGATGCGGCACATCACCCCAAACCAGGGACAGCATGGTAGACGGGGGGAGAGAGAGAGAAAAGAAGACATGATGCCATGTGAAAAAAGCGAGACACGACAGAACAGACCGAAATGGGGAGTGACCGCTTACTGGGCAAAGAGTTGTAGTTCGGGATGGTGAACATTTTCCGAAGATGGGTCAGTGGTGACGGTTGCACGGCGATGTGCGTGTGCTTAATGCCGCTCAACTGCCCACCCAAAGAAGGTTAACACGATAAAATGGATGCTACGCCCATTTCACCACAATTTAAAAGGAAACAAATTAAAAAGATACAGACCAAGTTCTCAGACAAACAATTCAAATCTATTAAAATCAGATACATAACTTCTTTGCTTAAACTAATAATAATGATTTGCTTCTGTTGGAGCATGGCTCCCATTTAAGAAAACTGGCTCTGCGTCCGCTGCACATTCACAGAGATGGAGGGATCCAGGTTCAGACAGGTCATCCCTTGGCCCCAAGCACACAGCTGGAGGGGCCGGGGGGGAGGGGGCACTTCAAGGAATCCTAGGAACGGAACTCGTCCTCGGGGCTCCAGACGCACGTCCACCCACCCGCAAGCTGCTTCGCTATCTCGCTACTTTTCTGGACGCGTCCACGTGTTCCCCAAACGGAAAGATCCCTTCTTGGTCTGCAAGGAACGTGCTTTCGGGCTCGCTGGGCCAGCAGGAGGAAGCGGCCCGCGGCCCCGCAGAACGCGGCGT